>NC_134790.1:32825698-32835698 GCF_046742065.1 Oratosquilla oratoria
GGGAAGGTATTCTTTTTCAAATCTCTTCTGTAACTGTCCTTCTTTAACTTCTTTTCGTGTCCTCTTATTTCTCTTCTGTCCCATTATTACAAGTTGTCTCTATCAAGAATTTCCATCCCTTTCATAATTCTGTAAATGGTCAACAAATCATCTCTTTCTCTTCTCTGTTCCAGTGTTAATATATGTAATTTCTCCAATCTTTGTTCGTATGTCAAATTTCAGTGTAGGTGCCATTTATGTCGCTGCTCTTTGAATTCTTTCTAATTTTTTTTTTTTGTGCTAGGTGCCCATATTGTTGCAGCATACTCTAGTCTAGGTCTTATTAGTGCAACCGCTATTTTCTTTACCATTGTTTTTGTGTATGTGTGTGTGTGATGTGTGTGTGTATGTGTGTGGTGTGTGTGTGTGTGTGTGTGTGCGAGAGAGAGAGAGAGAGAGAGAGAGAGAGAGAGAGAGAGAGAGAGAGAGAGAGAGAGAGAGAGAGAGAGAGAGAGAGAGAGAGAGAGAGAGAGAGAGAGAGAGTATGTGTGTGTCTTCGCGTGTTCTTTTGACCTCCACCTCCGCAATCCTTTAGAACCTCCGCTGACATTCTCACACTTTTTCTTCCTCGCAGGGGAGACATGGGAGAACGCTGCCCTGCGGATGGGGCCCCGGCACCCAATCTTCGGAGACACGCCCTGGACGCAGCAGACGCAAGGGTGCGGCCGGCAGGGCGACTTCGTCTACCTTTCTGAGGAGTTCGTGCAGTACCTCAGTGATGTCCTCGGATCGCAAGGTCGGTTCCTCAAACCAACACGGGAATATGTCGCATATGGCTCTGCTCATTTTTCCCCGTTTTTTAATTTTTTTGTATTTATTTATTTATCTATTTGTATATTAATTTATTTATGTATTAAATTTTTATTTGTTTACCTGTTTATTTACTTATTCATTTACTTATTTATCAATTTACTTATCTATTTACCTATTAATTTACTTATCTATTTATCTATTTAATAATTTATTCATTATGATTATTATTGCTATATGTTATGAAAAAAGATCTGGCTTCTCCTTGAACGTCTTAGTGAATCCATTCTTTGTTCATATATATATGTATATATATATATATATATATATATATATATATATATATATATATATATATATATGTGTGTGTATATGTATATATATATGTATATATATACACATATATATATATACATATACATATATATATGTATATACATGTATATATATATATGTATATATATACGTATATATGTCTATTTATATATATATGTATATATAAATATATCTATATATATGTATATAATATATGTATATATGTATATATATATATATATATGTAAATGTATGTATATATATATATGTATATATGTATATATATACAATATGTATATATATATGTATGTGTATATATGTATATACATACATATATATATATATATATATATATATATATGTATATGTATATATCAGGAAAAAATATTTTTCTTTTTTCCAGAGCCACTTTTTATTTATTTTTTTATATTTCACCAGAGCCATTTTCTTTCTAATTACCAGAGCAATTTTTGATACTTCTAGAGCCATGTTTTTGCAGGTTAAAGTACCATCACTGCCCCGATCCACTTCAAGCCAATCTACTGTAGGTTCCACGAGCGTATAGTAGATTCATGCTTTAATGGTTTTCGTTTTCCTTGGCCCTTGCCCGTAGAGTTTGAATTAGGCTTTGCTGGTCCAAAAGTGGTTCCTGCCGTCAAAACACTTTCCCTCGATTCTGAAAAGACTGAATCTTAGGGCAAACCATCTTCACTCATCTTCACCGCCTCACTAGAAATCGATCCATAATGTACGATCATCGAAAGTTTGGCATGGACGTGACGTACGAACATAGACCTAGCTACCGTAAACCTAAGCTAGCTAACGAATCATTTCTTATTTTTGTATTTTCTATTCTTCCTCCAAAGATCCTTATTTATGAACTAAATATATAACTATCAAATGTTCATATTTATACTTAAATATATTTACTTTCAATTACTAACCAAACATTTGATTCTATTTTGTTTTCTCATAAATACGCGAACGAGGTTATAAGTGGGATTTCCCAGTTTCCCTCCTAGGCCTCGAGCGAGTTTGCATATGTACAGTGTACGTATGCATGCGGTGATGTGGTATTGGGTATGGTGCATTGTACATGTAGTCAGCGCGTTGATTGGCCAGCTAGCTGCATGCAACCATTGAACTTCCCTGCATACAGGTACCATGCAATTCGCAACTAGCGAAATTATGTAGCACGATAGTCGTGTAGAGTCTAGTCAACATGTACTAGTATACGCGCGCATGCAGCTGATACGAAGCTAGGGTAGGTGAGCCATTGAACTCTAGCAGCTATACCGCGTACACATACGTACGTACATCAACAAATTAAAGTTGATTGATGCGTTGCATTTATGATATCGATTGATAATGCAGTGATTGATCACGGATAAATTGTGTTTGCTCTGATCCTCTCATCAATGATGATGGGATTCAGGGATTGCCAAATGATGGATAATGCATGAAAAATTTTGAATCTTGCCGCAGGAGTGATTTCTTTTTGTGGGAGATTGCTCCCGCTATTGGACTTGCGAGAGCGACATTGGAACTTTCCCAAGCGAAACCGCACGTCGCTTCCGTGCATTTTTTTTCGCTGGTATATATATATATATATATATATATATATATATATATATATATATATATATATATATATATATATATATATATATATATATATGTATGTATATGTATATATGGATATATATGTATATACACACATGTATACATATGTATAGGCACAGTATATATATATGTATATATATATATGTATATATGTATATGTATATATATATATGTGTATATACATATATATATATATATATATATATATATATATATATGGTATTCTTACTCTTACACAAATTCTATCTCTTCTAATTAGAGACGTAGCTAATTTATTTTCGAGAATTTATTTAGCCAGCTTTTTACTTTGAGGATGTATGTGCATTTATTTTGTTAGCTTTTCATACATACAGAAATTTTACTTTTTTATACTTACACATTTGTAATATTCATATTTGTGTGTGCATGTGTGTGCATGTGTACCTACTTTAATGTATTTACCTAATCACTGTATACAGATTGTAAACTATGTGTACGCGTGCGTGTGAGAGCATGCATGTCTGTGGGCGTGTAAAGTATGTGCACATGCGTGTATGTGCGCATGTGTAGGTATATGTGAGAAGAGATATCTAAACAAGTAAACACACAAATAGAAAGTATACAAATACGAGGTTTTAACATTCATTTACTATATCAACGTGTTATGCCAAATTTTGAATTTGTTTTCGTGATATTTCTCATAATTAACCGACTGAAAAATATATTTTGTTCAGGTAAATTAAACGAATATTGATACATCTCACATGTCGCCGTCATATATAACCAGTATGCATTTGGTCATGGCGTCGGTTTGGTGGTGTTCAGTAAATCTCAACCAATATTTGGCAGCATATATCCTAACATAACCTAACTTAACCTGACATAGTCTTACCTAGCCTATCCTTGTCTTTTAATTTGAGAGATGGGATAATCACTGCAGGTTTTGTCAACATTTGCCCAAGCTTGGAAAGCCTAAACAACTGTTCTATGTTTATTTGACAGCGTAACTTGTCGTGTTTACAATATATGCACACCTAGTTTGAGCTGAAAGACTGCAAAGGACACACTAGTTATACATAACTATAGTTTACGTTAATGTCTATTTTCAGTGGAATATACACACTACATAGCTTACCTTTCCACGTTTTTAGGGTTCCTAGCTCATAACCATATTGGAAAATTTCAGAATAGTTTCGTATTTCAAGGCAGGAATTTGATGAAAGCGTTTAGTGAACCAACATGGAAAAACACAAACAGGAAGAAGTAAATGAAAAACCCATATAACCACCAACACCACCACTACTGCCATCACCGCCGCCGCCGCCGCCGCCGCCGCCGCCGCCGCCGCCGCCGCCGCCGCCGCCACTATCACACATTGCTGGAATGTTTTACTGATAGCTAGATCTACGAAACAACATAAAAAAAATCTACAGCTCACCATTCCTGACTCATAGCGACATGACGTCACTAACGGTTCCTCAACATTCGCGTCTTTCGTCCAAGACTTTAAAAATCATACTTCGTTTTCAGAGCATGTACTCCTACATGAGTGGGCTAAATACCGATGGGGAGTCTTCGAGGAGTACGGACACCTCTACGATCCCGTCTATCCGCCTTCCATCCGTTCTCAGTTCGAGACTTTGGACGAAATACCACGCCTTTACCCGCTCAGCCTCCTGAAGGAGACAGTGACAGCATGGCTTCCGAATTACTGTACAGATAGGCCTCTTGTCGCCCAACCGAATCAATTCGGAAGGTGAGTTAAAAACACCATTTAACACAAGATTAAATTTTCTGGAAGAAATACTTATCTTTGACATGTGTATGTTTCTTATTTTCATTTATTTACTTATTTACATATTTACCTATTTATTCATCTGTTCATTTATCTATTCAGTATCTATTAATTTCTCTATTCAGTATATATTTATCTATTTATATACATATATTTAATTTTTCACTTATTTATATATTTAGGACTTATTCATCTCTATTCAGTATATATATATGTATATATATATATATATATATATATATATATATATATATATATGTATATATATATATGTATATACATGTATATATACATTTATTCATTTATCAATTCATTTATTTTTTATTGATTAACTAATAAATAGATATATCAATTAATTAATTTATCAGTCTTACATTATTCTTCAATTTTATATAGAACCATTAAAATGGTAGTATCACCTTAATCCAATATGCAGCTTGCCTAACCCAAACTGAACCGAATCGCCTGATTTCAGAATAAAGAAAATGGTAAACTATATTATTTTCAGTCCACATATCATCTCAAATATCTGTGAAAAAACAATAAGAAGAAAAGAATTTTGTCACTATCATATTGAGCACAAGGCCTCATTATTCTACGCACATCGATCACGAGTCATTAATTATTCATTATCATCTGTAATAAGAACGCAAATGAAACCAATCAGATCCGTAATCTGATAAAACATCGACATTCTCCGCGTGGGAGACAAAATCTATATATATCAAACGCTTCTTTGCGAGAAGGCTTGTCATATCAGGATGTCGTCGTTACAATAGGTTCCTTCTATCACCGCGGACAATCTCGGTCAGTGTGTGTCTGCCGTATAAGGTAGTATATACTTATTAAAGATAAATGAAAATAATTAGTATATACTTTGAACTGAACTGGAAACACTTGGTTTTTGTATCGTAGGTGCGGGCTTTACCAAAATTCATGGGTACCGTCGCTTTTCACAGTGGAGCTACATACAGTAAATCTCGGTAAGGTTGGCAATCTTGGTTGCAAGTCATAAGAGTCGTACTTCCTTTCGACAGCCCTGGTGAACGCTTTCCAATTATATATATATATATATATATATATATATATATATATATATATATATATATATATATATATATATATATATATATATATATATATATATATGTATATATATATATATATATATATATATATATATATATGTCTCGGAGACCGTTTTGATTTAAGTCAACGGCGCCAATAGATTGAACTATTTTGAGTTGTATTTTTTAAGTTTAAAGAAAATACAATGAAAATAAGTTCTTTATTAAACTGAAGAAAAACAACTCAAAACAGATAAACCTGTTAGAGCTAAAAATGTTCATATATATATATATATATATATATATATATATATATATATATATATATACATAATATATATACATATATACATATATATATATAATATATATATATATATATACATATATATATATATATATATATATATACATATATATATATAATGTATAATATATATATATATGTATATATATATATATATATATATATATAATATATATATATATATATATATACAATAGCTATTTCCCCCTTACAAGGGAGGTAGTCAAAATAAACAAAGGCGTAATGTCCACTCCAACCCACTCCATTCCATTCACCCACCTCCCTCACTCTTATCTTGGCTCCTCCGGGATGACGGGTCATCCCTGCATCTGGCCAACTGCCCTGGGTCAGAAGCAGTATAGGTATAAATATGTATACGTATATATAATATATACTGTACGAAAAAAGCTGGAGTCCGGGAACCATAATGGTGGAAACGTAGAAAACACCAGACTCAGGAGTAGGTGATTTATTCCCGACGTTTCGAGTCCTGTCCGGGACTCGTCCTCAGGGGATACAATGGGATGCAGTGAATTACATGGTCTTAATATACTAATAGCTACGCCCGCCGGGGGCGGGGGGACGCGGTAACCTGTCATAGGGGGGGAGAGAAGGCAGGCGCTATGACCTGGTTCATGCGAGAGTGTGTGGTGGTGGAGGGGGAGAAGGTAGGCGCTGTGACCTGGGTCAAGCGAGACCTGGGTCAAGCGAGAGTGTGTGGTGGTGGAGGGGGAGAAGGTAGGCGCTGTGACCTGGGTCAAGCGGGAGTGTGTGGTGGCGGAGGGACAGGGGGGAGGAGGGGGAGGGGGAGGGAGAGAACCTGCTTCTTACTCCTGCGTATATAGAGTTGAGTGTAATGGACCTGTTAATGCTATCATCGTTGGTGGCCCACGCTTCTAAGAACAATCTGCTTCCTTTCTTTTTGTCGCTGTACAGAACCTTAGCGCTTGCCAGTCGAACTCGTGCTGATGCAATTCCATGTGCTTGTACACTGCCGAACTCTGGTCCTTTCTGCCTACCGCCCTTTGGTGTTCCTGGAGTCTGGTACTAGCCTGCTTTCCTGTTTCCCCCACATATCTCGCTGTGCAATCGGAGCAGCTGACGCTATACACCGCCCCGGGCTGGTCCAATTTGATCACTCTGTCCTTGACCCGGGTGAGCGCTCCACTTAGCGTGTTAGTGGGTCTGTGCGCGATGGTCACTCCATTCTTATTTAAAATCCTCGCTGCGACTTCCGAAACCCCCCTCACGTAAGGGACCGAAATCCTGGTCGTGGTTGTTCGCGCCTCACCCCGGTATGTTTCTCTTCTCTGCGGCGCCGTCCATCTTTTCACCACTTGATTCGGGTAGCCATTGTCTCGGAATACCCTCCTCAACCTGCTTCTTTCCTCTTTTAGCGAAGTCCCTGTGGAGCAGACCCTCTCTGGATTAGAAACAGAGAGACAAAACAAGGGGGTGGAGTTATATTCCTGACTAAGAAGGATATAAACGTGAGATGTGTCACATATGGAAAGAATACAGTAGAGATGATTATGATCGAAGTGGAAGACCGAGAGAAGAAGAGCAGAAAGTTTGTCATAAATTATGTGCCTCCAAAAACAGCCTCGTGGGAAGAGAGTGAACATAAAAGTATGTTAGAAGACACAAGGATAACATTAAATAAGATAATGGAAGATGGAGGAAGAATAGTTATGATGGGCGACTTTAATTGCAAAGAAGTCTGCTGGGAAGAGATGACAGTAAAGGGTGGAGACGGCTCATGGGGAAATGTTCTACTCGAGATGATTATTGACCATACAATGACACAGTGGATACAGGAGAACACTAGGTATAGAAATGAAGAACCATCGAGACTAGACCTAATAATCACATCTGAACCTAGAATAGTGGAAAAGATTGAATATAAAACACCAATAAGTAAAAGTGACCACATATTGATTGAACTGGAACTAAATGAGGAAAAATACATGAAAAGAAATGAACAATATAGAAAAGGAAGAATGATGTATGAAAAAACAAACTTTGATAAAATAAGAGAATTCTTTCAAAAAGAAAACTGGGAAGGAATATACAAAGAAGAAACAACAGTGGAAGAGAAATTGAATATTTTGACAAAAAATTATAAAAAAGGAGTGGAAAAGTATGTCCCAAGACAAAAACAAGAAAAAGAATATGTAAAGTGCTGGTACAACAAAAGTTGTAGGGAGTTAAAAGACAAAAGAGATAAAGCTTGGATCAAATCGAAGAGAGACAAAAGACCTGAAAAATAGAAAATATATACTTGTTATAGAAATGAATATGTACAAGCGTGCAGAGAGGAAAAGAGAAAATATGAAAAAGATGTCATAGAAAAATGTAAAGATCAACCAAAATTATTTTACAGATTTGTAAACAACAAACTGAAAAACAAACAAGATTTGGAGAAATTAAGACAAGGAGGAGTTGAATACACAGAGGAAATAGAAATGGCGGAAATTATGAACAAGCATTTTAAATCGGTGTTTACAAGGGAGAACATACAACCTGAAGAGATCGAATGGAAAGAGAAAGTCCCCCCTATGAAAGAAATAGAAGTAACAAAGAATGAAATAATGAAACACTTGAGTAATCTTGATGTCAGAAAATCGCATGGACCAGATGAAATAGCAAACTGGATTTTGAAAGAATGCAGGAATGAACTGGCAGACAAAATACATAGCATAATAAACAGTTTCTTGAAAGAAGGAAAAGTTCCAGAAGATTGGAAAAAAGCAAATATAGTACCTATATATAAAGGAGGAAATAAAGAAGACCCTACCAACTATAGACCAGTCTCTCTAACAAGTACAATAGCAAAAATTTGTGAAAGAATTATCAAAAGTAGATGGGTAAAATATTTAGGAAAAAAAAAAAAAAAAACGTGCTAAATCCAAGGCAATTTGGATTCAGACAAGGACGATCATGCGTCACTAATTTAATATGTTTCTATTCAAGGGTAATAGATATAATACAGGAAAGAGATGGATGGGCTGATTGTGTATTTCTAGACCTAAAAAAAGCTTTTGACAAAGTACCACATAAGAAGTTGCTTAAGAAATTAGAAACCGAAGGAGGAATACAGGGCAAATTGCTTAAATGGATGGAAGACTTTTTGCAAGAAAGAAAAATGAGAGTAGTGATAAGAGACAAACACTCAAGTTGGGATGAAGTAATAAGTGGTGTTCCACAAGGAACAGTTCTGGCCCCAATAATGTTTGCTATATATATTAATGATATGGATGAAGAAATTGAAAGTTATATGAGCTTCTTTGCAGATGATGCAAAACTATTAAAAAAAGTGAACACGGAAGAAGATTGTGAATCACTACAGAGTGATCTAAATAAAGTATGGGAATGGAGTAGGAAGTGGGAGATGGAGTTCAATACTAAAAAGTGTAGTATAATGGAATTTGGAAAAAGCAAAAACAGAATAACAGGATCATATAAATTGGGAGAAGAAAGAATAAAAAAGTTGAAAATGAGAAGAACCTGGGAGTCATTGTTATGAATAATATGTCACCTGAGAAACAAATAGATAAAATTTTTAGTGAAACTTATAATGTAATAAGAACAATCAAAGTGGCATTTACATACCTGGATGAAGAAATGGTGAAGAAAATACTAATCACTCTGATAAGACCAAGATTGGAATATGCAGCAACGATGTGGTCACCGAGTACCGGT
Organism: Oratosquilla oratoria; assembly: GCF_046742065.1. NCBI lineage: Eukaryota > Metazoa > Arthropoda > Malacostraca > Stomatopoda > Squillidae > Oratosquilla > Oratosquilla oratoria. The sequence goes on from NC_134790.1 coordinate 32,835,276, forward strand.
ACAAAAAAATGTATAAAAAAACTTGAAAGAATACAAAGAGCAATTACAAAATTGGCACCAACACTCTCAAAACTATCATATGAAGAGAGACTAGCAAAACTTGAACTACAGACACTAGAGCAAAGAAGAGAGAGAGGATATTTGATAGCTATTTACAGAATCATGAAAGGCAGCCCGAAGGGATTTCTCCACGTCCTCTCCTTTTATGCAATGGGGGGACGGAGGGGGGGGGTCGCCGATTTAATGAAGAGGCCTTGCTGTGGATGTGCTGTCTTTTGCGACACTGCTTCTGACCCAGGGCAGTGGACAAGGTGCAGGGATGACCCGTCATCCAGGAGGTGCTGAGATGAGAGGGAGGGTGGAGGGGTGTGGAGTGTAATCAGGGATGGAATGGGTGGAAATGATTTTATGCCTTTCCCTTTT
>NC_134790.1:32860698-32863198 GCF_046742065.1 Oratosquilla oratoria
GCACTCGAAGTACGGATAACAGTGTCAGTCTCATCCTAAAGGGGCTATCACACTGGGTTGTTTTTCCTCCAACCTCCGATTAATCGGTGGAACCGCCCACCTCCAGAACTTTTTCCTCCGTAAAATCTCTATGGCAAACTATATGTTCTCAACAAAAGTGCATAGAATGTCATATGGTATGCTGGAGGAACATTATCTTCCTCCAGCATATCAGATTTCTTCCCGAAAGCTGAGGGTTGCAAATCTGTTCCAACTGTCGGAGGAAAAATAGTCTAATGTGATAACACCATAAGACAACTCAGACCAGTTCAACGTTTCCTCCCAGAGAGATCTATGGTAGTATTGTCGAGAACAAACATCCGGAGTATCGGCAACATAAAGTCAGTCCCACACTGATAAAACACAGACAACAGTCTAAGATTCTTCCAAGAGGTCTGAGAGAGGGCCCGAGGACCATTACAAGACACTGCGGGGCTGCGGGTTTCCAGTCAGTGAAACAAGGGATTTTTTTTTATCAATTAAAGCCCTAGGAACTAAAGCCCTTTATCTAGTCCTGACCAGTGTTTCCTCACTGGGTTCTTCATTGCAAGAACCCTATTTCAGCCCCACACTTCGTTATCTTTTTTCCAGTTTGATGGTTAACTTAATTATTTTGTTCTGGCTAACCAAAGCTGTACATTATTCAGATATGAAGGAAAATCTTTTGACCAGAAAGGGTTAAAAACATTTTCGATAGACTCCCGTCTGGTGGTTAGTTTAATCACTTTTTTTCTGGATACTTTCAAAGGGAATGAAAGTGTCTTCAGAGTGTCTGGCCTTCAAGAACTCACGAAGCTCACCTTTACTTAGAAGCCCAACTTACTCTGTTGCATAAAAGCTCCTGCCGAGAACCACAGCGAGATCCCAAGTGTGAAGGTCAGATCATCGTCCACCTCTTCCTCCTCCTCCTTTTTTTCTTCCTCTTCCTCTTCTCCTTCCTCCTTGACACTTGCCAGTCCGTAGTTCGATTTCAGTCTCGTGGCTGAGGTCTTCGTCAGTGGGGATGGCTCCGAACGAGGCCTCCAGTCTTCTTCCTTGCAAGGCACCAGTGTAAACTGAGGAAGAACCAAGGCGACGGTTTAAATAACCGTTCTTTCCACAGGCACATTTAGGACCTTCCTGTTTATGAAGGTACATATAACTATGTTTAATGAAAAATACAATGATTATTACATATGCCTGACTACCTTGGTACAGAGTCCAACATTGACCACCATCTGTTTTTGTGAACATGAATAGATGGCCATTGCTTATTTGTTGCAAACAGAACATACTATTGTAATTTCTTGTGTTCAGTTACACTTTCATTTATTAGCAAATCAGAGAAAGTGGCTACAAAACACACTTCTTAATTAATTTCAAAGGTAGCTGTCCTAGGATTATAAACCTCCTTTACTGGAATCTTTGGCCTCAACATCGCCTATAATGTTGTCTTTACTGTAATATCTTAAGATGTTAGATTCTAATATCGCCTTTGAAGTTCTTATACAAATGAAAACATAAATGAATGATATCTACCTCACCTTTAGCTAAGCAACGCAATGATTAGGTTTAACATCAAGAACTCCCCCTCTCAGAGGACTTGCTAAATCAGGGGATTTAATGTAGTCTGCCCTTACTACAAACTCGCTTGCTGCGAAGTAGGGCTCAAACTGTCTCCATTCTTGACCTCTGCCATAAATAACGATGCTCTAACACGCTCAGCCACTGAACATCCCAAGCACTTTAGCACCTTAACATTATTTGGTAACATCGAAGAGATCCATACAGACCTCAGTGATTGAGCCCGGCTTCAAGCAAGACTTAATCTGAGTCTTGGTGGGTTTGGTGTGGGATCTTGTCGGTCGAGGCAGGAGGGGAGCTGCGCGTGAGGTGGCGTAGAGGGCAGCACTACTAAGGACAAGGGTGACAGCAGTGCATATCCACACCGTCCTGGCGAACGGAAAGAAGAACACGAGTAGACTGTCCTTGAGCGATGGACTGGGCTTGCGAAGTAGGATGCCTTCAGGAGAGAGAAAAGAAGACGAGGTGAGTAAGACCTCAGACATAGGTAAGGTGTCACTGGATCAGTCATTAAGTCTTATCTGACCTGTTACTATCAACATATTGCCATCTCGATTACCATGAATACCTCCTCGAAGGTGATAAAGAGCCGGCCGAAGCTGTCTACCGGTCTCTGATCTTGTACTTACCGGAGCCTCCGAAACTGGTCGACACGATAGGGAAGGAGATAACACGCGCCCTTTGGTGGCTCCATCCCAGGTTGGCCAGGCCGACCTGGGCGCGTCCCTCGACCACCTCACCCACCACGCCCGACCATGTACCGTTGGGGCGCTGCGAACCGTAGCTTCGGTCCATAACCTCGTACAGGGCGTAGCTGAAGCAACGGGCAGACAGAGAGATGAGTTGTTAAAGAGGAAATGAGTGCCTAAGGGCTCCCATCCACTGAACGATTCGGTCT
>NC_134790.1:32868198-32870698 GCF_046742065.1 Oratosquilla oratoria
ATCAAGAAGGCTGAACAAGATTTTGGTTGTCACATTGGAAGTGTTGTGACAGACAATGCAGCAAATGTCACCAAGATGAGAAAACTCTTGGAGGAATTGAGTAAACCTGAGCATACCGTCCTCACATACGGCTTATACCGTTCCTTGTATACTTGTGGCAAGTCTATAGAACACTGCTCCTTATATTGATATGCTAAAAATGTCCTTTAACAATCAGATCGCATATCAGATAGGGACCCCACAATATTTGAAATCTATAAAAAAAATCTATTTAAATCAAATAAATCTGATTTAAATAATTTTTTTAATATTTTTTAAAAGGATAAAAAAAAAAAAAAAAATCGCCAATTTTAGCCTGTTAAGTCCGGCTAAAATTGGCATTTCAAAGCATAACACTGCCTTAAAAATATTTTCTTATTTCACTATAAAAGTTTATATCAACTTATACTGCATTGAATAAATCAATAGTTGATATATTTGTCCTATATACAATGTTAGGTTTCTAGTTTTGATATATTTGCCCAATATAAAAGGTTACAAAGAAAGCAATGGCCTCTGCTAGCGGACCCAGGGATCTAGGTGCGCACGTCCTGTGTAATAGTAGTCCTTGATATATACATATATATATATACATCTATTTATATATATTTATACATATATAAATGTATATATATATATATACATACATACATATATGTATATATATACATATATATATATTTATGTATATATATATATGTATATACATACATATACATATATATATACATATATATATATGTATACATATATATATATATATACGTGTGTGTGTGTGTGTGTGTGTGTTTGTGTGTGTACGCGTACATATATGCATGAATGTGTGTGTATGTGAGTCAAGTACTTTATCAGGGCAAATATCCTCACCTCCGTCATGATCTGCGCAACTCTGCCCTTCTGGCCCATCACGACGAAGTGCCGGGGCTCCGTTCTCCCCCACGAGAGTATGGCCTTCTTCAGGAGGTTTCCGATGGACGGGGAGGAAGAGGAGGAGGAGGTAGAGGAGGAGCGAGCGAGAGAGGCGGCAGAGATGTCAATGAAGGCCACATTCGAGATGGTCGACTGGAAATGGCGAAGGAACTGGAGAACTGAAAAAAGCCGAGGAACATTGAACTTCTGTTAGCATTATAGCTATGTAATCATGTCGGTATTTTGACACGTGTGTGTGTGTGTGTGTGTGTGTGTGTGTGTGTTTATCTCTCACTTAGGAAACTACCTGTATTGTAGTTCTTCTCAAGAACGACCGTTTCGTCGTAGAGGAAGGTCACCTTGCCCCAATTCTTGTAGGTGATCCAGCTGTTGACGAAGGCCAAGGCTCTCCTCAAAGGATCCAGGAGATGCAAGCAAGGAGCCTCTGAAGGTGGTCCAGGAACCACGCACCCAGGATGGATGGGAATCGGGAAGAACCGACCCTTGTAAGGAAGCGTTCCTCCTGAAGGAGGAGGTTGATCTGAAGGCTGCGAGGAAGCCACAGGAACTACGCGAAGGGCGAAGTCGCGTTTCCGTCCAGTCTCCTTCTTCTGCGGCGGTGTATTCGGAAGCTTCGTCCAGATCTCCTGCAGGACCTCGCAGGATGCCAAGGCCACCAGGTAATCCTTCGAGCTGAGGTTCCAGGTCTTCAGGTCTTCAGGAACGGCGGAGGAGCAGGGGTGCGTCAGGGTGCGTGAAGCCCCCAGTTTTTGGGGCAACTCCCCAAGAGGCGCTGCCTCCTTGCAGTCTTCCACCACCAGAACTGAACCAGGGAGACTGGGTATTAGGGTTATGCACTTGTAAAGGTGAGTAACACACACACACACACACACACACACACACACACACACACACACACACACACACACACACACACACACACACACACACACACACACACACATACGCGCGCGCGAATATTTGGAATAGCTTAGAAGGTGATATAACTCAAGCTGGAACAATACAGGAATTCAAATCAAAGTATGATAATTGGAAAATAAGGATATAAGCCAAGTTTGAACTATACATGAATTAGAAGCTAGGTATGGTAAATTAGAGAGTTAGAAACAGGACCTCACAACAATTAGCTAAATATAATGAGGTAAATATAAATTTTGGCGCGCAAAGGCAAAAGGACAGGATACAACGGGAACGGTTCAAACCTCGTATATTGAAAGATAAGAACATCGAGGTATACACAGTATGGCTTTGTTGTATGACCTTGAAAAGAGGCTCTGAGTTCGAAGAAATTCGTGGCTGCGTGCTAGCCTACCTCATCCATCACGACCCATGAAGCGCTTCTTGTTATTTGTAATGGCCGGGTGCAAAGACGCTGCCATTCAACTGCCGTCACTCTTCACAACAATTACAATCATGAAGAAAATTACCATCCCACTCTGACGCATTCGGAATTGAGAATCCTCTGATAGGGTAAATACCTGTCAGTTATATTAAGCCGTTTTTTCTTTTCTCAGGGTGACATGTAGGGCTA
>NC_134790.1:32878198-32885698 GCF_046742065.1 Oratosquilla oratoria
TGTTCTTCTTCTTGTTCTTCTTGTTTATTTTGTTGTTGTTGTTTTTCTTCTTCTCCTCCTTCTCTTGTTTCTTCTCCTCCCTTTTCTTCTTCCTCTTCTTCTTCTTCCTCTTCCTCTTCTTCTTCCTCTTCCTCTTCTTCCTCTCCTTCCTCATCTTCTTCTTCCTCATCTTCTTCTTCCTCTTCCTCTTCTTCCTCTTCTTCCTCATCTTCTTCCTCTTCCTCATCTTCCTCTTCCTCTTCCTCTTCCTCTTCTTCTTCCTCTTCCTCTTCTTCCTCTTCTTCCTCATCTTCTTCCTCTTCCTCATCTTCTTCTTCCTCTTCCTCTTCCGCTCCCTCTTCTTCTTCTTCTTCTTCTTCTTCTTCTTCTTCTTCTTCTTCTTCAAAAATAATTACGAATAAATAAACCGATGAGGTATCTTAGTCGGTCGACCTTGTTGTCCGATCTTGATGAAGTGTCCTCTTCTGTTGGCTTGCAGAGGTAGATTACAAATGGCCGCTCCCCCAGACGATAAATCTTTATGGTCATCACTATTCAACTTCTCTGCTTATTCGTACACAAAATGGCCCCACAGTTTTCTTGTCTCGTGTGACGAGCGACGTTTCGTGGAGTCACGTGTTATAGAGATATTGGACGTGGAGGAGAAGGTGGACGTGGAAGTGGAGTTGGAGGTGGAGGTGAAGGTGGAGGAGAAGGCAGAAATGGAGGTTGAGGTGGAGGTGGAGAAAGAGGTGGAGGTGGAGGTGGAAGTGGAGGTGAAAGTAGAAGTGAAGGTGGAGGTGAAAGTGGAGGTGAAGGTGGAGGTGGAGGTGGAAGTGGAGGTGGAGGTAGAAATGGAGGTGGAAGTGGAGGTGGAGATGGAGGTAGAAATGGAGGTGGAGTTGAAGATGGAGATGGAAATGGAGGTGGAAGTGGAGACGGAGATGGAGGTAGAAATGGAGGTGGAAGTGGAGTTCGAGATGGAGGTGGAGGTAGAGGTGGCAGTGAAGGTAGAGGGGTGGAGATGGAGGAGTAGATGAAGGTGGAGATAGATGTGGAGGTGGAAGTAGACAATATGGCGCAAAAGAGGAGGTAGAGTCATAAAGGTAGAAAAAGGGGAGACATTTAAGGAGGGCAGAAAGGAAGGAGATTAGAACATCCAAGTGATCGACATTCTTCTTTTGATTAGAAATTAGTCTCCATTCAAAAAATAATGTTGTGTGACTCATGTCCGTAGGGGTAGCACTAAGGTCCACAAAGATTTGCAATCACGTTTTTGTTCATGAGATTAAATAATGTCAAATTTGGGATTATAAAAAAAAGACACTTGTTGGACTCTTGATCGAGAGCTATTACCCTACTGGATGAGAGTTCAGAGCTCATATATGGCCCGATATATGGGTAATGCTGTGTGTGTGTGTGTGTGTATGCGTGCGTATGTGCATGCGTGCGTGCGTGCGTGTGTATATATGTGTGTGTGTGTGTGTGTGTGTGTGTATTCACCTTGGTCTTTGGATCACGTGTTGGACTCGTGATTGACAGCTATTTCCCTCCCGGAAGAGAGCTCAGAGCTCGTATGACCGATCTATGGGTAATGCTATGACCTTACACACACACACACACACACACACACACACACACACACACACACACACACACACACACACACACACACACACACACACACACACACACACACACACACACACACACACACACACACACACACACACACACACACAACTCCCCGCCCACGAGAGTCGGAGTAACGACCCGAAGCGCAGCGATACCGAAATAATTTCGGCCCTGGGCAGGATTCGAACCAGGTACTGCCGCACCTCCGTACTGGCAGTCCAGTACTCTATCAACCGCGCCACCGAGAGTGAGTGTGTGTGTGTGCGTGCGTGCGTGCGTGTGTGCGTGTGTGTGTGTGTGTGTGTGTGTGTGTGTGTGTGTGTGTGTGTGTGTGTGTGTGTGTAGGGAGCTTAGGGATAGGGCTGGCACTAACTAGAATACCTCCTGGCACTATTAGCCCAACTAGGCTTCATCGATTCCCCTCCTGGACTTGATTACCTCCCCGATGTACAAGGGACAAGGCTCGTAATGACCCCGAAAGAGCCTGACGGGAAAATCTATGGCTCTGATAGGCGCAATAAACACAAAGAAACTCCTTTCAGGAACATTGAGACTAGGTGGCTTATCCAGGATGGCCAATTGTTCTCAGTATGGGGGTGGGGGGTAGGGGTCCATGCCCCTTCCCTTTGGGGGTTCACAGAGTTTCCCAATTGGTGGCCCCAGACAGGAAACTAGTGGTAATTAGTGGATGCTTAATGTTGCAACACAGTGTTGAAGTGGTCCTCTCTAGGAGGCTGAAGAACAGCAGTACGTAATCATATGGGAAACTTGAGCGAATAGGATGAGAATTCCCGTGGTAGGCGATTACATTAGGTTAGGTTAGGCCAGGTTAGGCTAGGTTAGGTTAAGCTAGGGTAGGTTACGCTAGGCTAGGCTAGGCTAGGCTAGGTTAAGTTAGGTTAGGTTAGATAAGGTTAGGTTAGGTTAGGTTAGGTTAGCTTAGGTTATGTTATGTTAGCTTAGCTTAGGTTAGCTTAGGTTATATTAGATTAAGTTAGATTATATTATATTAGAATAGAACAGGTTAGATTAAATTAGGTTAGGTTAGGTTAGATTAGATTAGATTAGAATATGTTAGATAAGGTTAGATTAGTATAGGTTAGGTTAGGTTCGTTCAGTGATCCTGAAATCGGGGGGGAAGAGACCCATTGGGAAAGAATACCGAAGTATATGAGCAGAGTGCCAAGGTCTAAGGCCAGAAACTCGACGCGAATTGTTAGATTCTCTTCAAGAGATTCGTTGTCGCATGATTCCAATGTCTCGTCTGTTTTGAACAATACATTCTCCTTCAACATCGAAGTGATGTTGTTTGAGCCATCTTTTTAATGCACAGCGATGATGATATCAAATTCACTTTCCCCTGATGACAAATGGCACACGAGAACTTGTTTCATTTGTCAGCTGTTATGACACGACACGCGCATTCATTGATTTGATATGAATCTTGTATGAAGTTTGCGAAGAGGAAGAATGTATAATTTCATATAATAAAAAAGTTTATGAGCGTTGGCCACTCGCCCGTTCTTAGATGTTTACTATTACAAATCATAACTCCATTCCCTCTGTGTTTTTGTTTTGTTTATATTTTATTACTTGAGCCGGCAATTTTTTTTTTCATTTGGGGGAGTAACTAGGTAGGTTCGATTGATTGAGACGCCATTTTTTGTTAGACTAATTTTCATGTAACTAAGGTAATTTGAGTCAAATTATCCGTTTTGCCTCTCCCCCACCCAACCACAGAAGATGAGGAGCTTACGCCAGGAGGCGATGAGCAGCTGCAGCCGTTGCCGTCACCTTTTCCCTATGTACTTGGACTGTCGGGGCAGGTAATAGCAGCCACAGTTGGGAATCAGAGAGGAGTGCGGGACTCCAACCCACAACTAAGCGAAAGCGAGACCAGCACGCTTGCGATGACGCCACCATAGGAAGACAAGAAAATGTTAGGAAAATATTAGGAAAAATAAGAAATTTAAGGACAGCAATGAGACTAAAAGTGACGAGCGCTTCTCTTCAAGTGAGTAGGAGTCGCCAGTATAAAAGAAAAGAAAAAGTAAAATGGAAAAAATAATGATGTCTGTGATTGACAAAAAAGGTCCTTTAAGCTTGATGATATATCTTATAAAGAATGCAGTTAGAAAAAACGAGTCTTTACACCAAAACAGATCAACCGACGAATCAACCGTCCAAGAATTCCTGAAGTTTTGCTCAAAATGATAAAGCTATATGATAGATAATCTAACGAAAGGTTACACTCAGTGCATAAATAAGTCAACAGGAAATTGTATGTATTACGCTCATTAATTCTAGCCGACAGATTAGAGGGAATTCAGAAAACACGATCAGTTAAGTGACGCCTAGTAGTGAGTATGGAATATTGTTATAGTGTGGCAACACGCCACTACTACAGTGTCCCCATAACGCATATACCATTGTTGTATAATAAATTTTGTAATCTTGGTCAAACAATTATATATGTCAATTATAACCAAAATTATATATTGCAAATATTGGGTCACATACAAGGATAGCCCTTATATTGTAAAATGTATTTATATGTAACATTATTTACATACCCTGTACAAAGTTTTAAAATATTCAGTATGTATAATCTATGTCATGGCGGACGGGCTATCTAATAATAAGTCCTCCTACCATTTTCTCAACTTTTGGTGATTCTAATCCCGGCCGTCGGCGCCGCCGTCCGAGTTCCCTGCCCATTTCTCCTGAGCCACGACCACTAACCGCCCCTAATCGCTCGCTCAATCACCCGGTGGCAAAAGCCCTCTTTTATACACTACTACCTTTTCATTTTCTTACAGACCTTCTTCCCCTCCCATAAAAACCGATCCCGCACAAGCGGGTGGTCTTATCTAGCAAGTAGCAAGTCCAGAAGGAATTTTAATTTTCATTTATCCTTCACTTATGGACGATACCCATTTACCATGATGTGGTAACTAACCACATCAATAGTTCACATCATCGTGAAATGTTTTTGAATAAATCTAGAACAATAAATTACCTAGGCAAGTTATTTATTTCTTTGAATGGATATAGTCAATTGGTGTTAGGTGCACACACACACACACACACACACGTTGGAAGAAAGAAGAGAAAAGGGAGATATAATCACTACGTATGAATGTACCAATGATGAAAAAAATCCTAATCAAATAAGACCATAGAGTTTCAAAAGTGGGACCACAAGCCAGAAACTGGTGGTTGTTAGCGGATGCACAACGATTCACTTAAGTGATGAAATGGTCTTATGGAAGGTAAAGAACAGAATTACATAAGTATGGGATACATGAAAAAAAACGTGCTGAGAATCACTGATGTAAAGAAAAAGGCGGAGAGAACGAAAGGAAACAGATATTAAAAACAAACAAACAGAATAACAGAAAGGTAGAATAAACTACAAGAATAAGCGATACAGTTCCAGCCCCCCCCCAAAAAAAACAAAACAAAACGGGTGTTGATAAATTTATTGAATACAATCAAGGAGAGGGTCGGGGTGGAGGGAGGAAGGGGCGAATGGCAGCCAGTGTACATGAAACGATCAGAATCACTCCTTCTAAAAGGTGGAGACATTGTAGTGACATATTGTCGTAAAGTACATGCATAAAGATGATATTAGGGGTTTATGTTGAAAAATTGTCCGAAAAATGATTGTAGCGGCATTTTGAGCAGCTTTTTCGTATTGCCAGTAAAAAGGTTTTTCGGATTTGCAAAAGGAGTGTCTGCGTTGTTTATGTCATATATTCTTAGAGATAGATTGCGTGGTTTTTGTATTTGAAATTTCGTATTGGAAGAGAAAAATTTCTTTGCTAGTGAAAAAATATGTATATGATAAATAGAAAAATAAATAGAAGAATGAAAAAAAAAAAGATTTTTGGTTTGGTTTTTGTTTGCCTGTGTGTATATTTATTGATTTATTATAATTATTTATCAATTCGTTTATGTATTTATTTACCTATTTATTTATTTACTTATGTATTTACTTACCTCTTTACTTATTTGTATTAATTTGTTTAGGTATTTATCTAGTAATCAATGAATCAATTAATTTATTTATAAATTTATGTATTCATTTAATTATCTCTTTGCTTATTCATTAATCTATTTATCTCATAAATCTATTGATTTATTCATAGGAAAATAATTAACTGATTATAATGGATTAATCAGTCTAATATAAACCATTAAATATAAATAATTATAAAATAATAAATATGTAAATAAAATTAATAAAATAAATATAATTGATCAACTAATTATAATGAATTAATCAGTCTAATATAAATCATTAAATATAGATAATGATAAAATAACAAATATAGATAAAATAAATAGAATAATGAATATAGATAATCCATTAATTATAATGAATTAATCAAAGTCTAGTATAAATAATCATTCATATAAGAGATATTTTTGGACTTCTGGACAAACAAAAAACACGAAATTGGCTGACAAATAGGTAGACATGGACATGCAGTCTCTCACCAGCAAATAGGTGTCACGGAAATGAATAGAATATCCTGCCGGCAGCTGACCAGAATGGATAAAGGACTTCGGGTAAGAAAGGGCTTGACAGGCAGTCGAGGCTGTTACGGTGAACAGACAGTTCGTCAATGTCTGGGTTTCGCTAACGGGACCATATGTTGGTCATAATTGGTGTGTTTGTGTTTCTTTGTTAAGACTCATGAAGTGCATGTATGTATGTCTATATATGTATGGATATATGTGTGCGCGTAGGTATTCATATGTTATGTGTGTGTATGTGTATTTATGTGTGTGTATGTATCTATGTCTTATGTGTGTGCTCGTGTGTATGTGTACGTATTTGGATATGTGTGTTTGTGTGTACGAGTATGTGTATGTATTTGGGTATGTGTGTTTGTGTGTATGTGTATGTATTTGGGTATGTGTGTTTGTGTGTATGTGTATGTATTTGGGTATGTGTGTTTGTGTGTATGTGTATGTATTTGGGTATGTGTGTTTGTGTGTATGTGTATGTATTTGGGTATGTGTGTTTGTGTGTATGTACGTATATGTGTGCATATGTGCATATATGTGTATGTGCATAAAAGTGTATGTGTGCATGCGTGTATGCGCGTATATATGAATAAATATGCGTATGTGGGTATGTGTATAGTTGTGTATATGCATACTGTATATAGGTGTATGCGTATATATGTGTATGCATAAAGATATATGTACATATGTATCTATATGGTTTACGACCCAATGTATAAACAGTGGGAAAACAAGGGACCAACAGTGAGGATGATGTAAGCACAGTAATTACCCAATATAATGTATAAGGACCAATACAATGTAAAAACACTATTAACATCTTCGTCACAGTATTGCCCTTATTCTCACACGCTGCAGGCGACATTGTTCATCTGAGCTTAACGCTTTGCCTATACATAACTCATCTATAGGTGTATGTAGAGGTCTACAAGCCAGGCGTCCACCTTCAGTTGAATTTGAATAATTGGTGTTTAACGCAACAGGGCATCATCATCGCACTGAATGGGTTAAGCCTGTCATCAATATCCTTAGGGAAGGTATGATTAACTCCATTTGCAGGTAGGTGGGGTCTACTAACCTTTAACGAGTCTATTCGCAAATGGAACAGGGATTAAACCCAAGTTTAATGCAACGAAAAACTTTGACAAATATTACTCGAAATGTCTCGGGCGACTCGTAAACTTTGTATTCTTCCTAATTCGTGATATTCATGATCTCACGGGACATATATACTCGAATTATTACCTCTGATCTTTCAGAAATTTAAAAAATGAATGTTATTGCATCGTTATAATGCAAATTTATTGAATATCGTATCATTAAAAGTAAGGAAATAAGCAAATATGAAAG
>NC_134790.1:32905698-32918198 GCF_046742065.1 Oratosquilla oratoria
TCTATTCTATTCTTTTATTTTCTTTTTTATATTGAACCCAAAATCACTCACGTGACTATGTTGGAATCACCCAATCACCGATCATTACCTCAATTTTGAATTGCAGAAGTGATCATTAGGCTTGAGGACCCATTTGGGGAACTCGTCTTCGTCTGTTCTTGCACCACGTCTGGTGCAAGAGCGTTGAACAGGTGCTTATTACCCGAGATGTAACCGAGGAAATTGGCAAAAATGATTGATTACCGTGTCGAAGAAAATTTGCAATTGGCGAGTGACGGTGACAAGATTTTCAGATTGCACCTGCGAAGAGAAATAAAAACAAAGAGAGAAGTCTACGAAGGAAAAGAAAAAAGGCGACAAAGAATATTATGAAAAAAGGAGAGAAAAAAAAAAGGACCAATTGCATAGTGGACAAAACAGCTACGAAAATAGAAACTGATTAAAAATGAACGAAATCATATGAAATTCAACATCATTCAATACGATAATAGTAAAACTTATGGTAAAAACAATAATGATGATAATAACATTACTACTGTACTGACACTACTACTACTACTATTACTACTTAAGATAATAATAATAATAATAATAATGACAATTATAATGCGATAAAGAAAATCGACCAAAAACAATACTTTTATAAAAAAAAAAAAAACTTACTCAAAGATACGGTGTCACGTGCGTACCAAAGCCAGGTCGTCACGTCACACGCCTGGATATTCTCACACATCAAACAACCCTGCTATCACAATTTGCAGCCATGTATTCTTCTAATTGTCTGCAGGGATACGTGAGGAGACAAGAACTTTCCTTGTAAATATTATAGTGTGTGTGCGTGTGTGTGTGTGTGTGTGTGTGTGTGTGTGTGTGTGTGTGTGTGTGTGTGTGTGTGTGTGTGTGTGTGTGTATTCACTTGGTCTTTGGATCACGTGTTGGACTCGTGATCGACAGCTATTTCCCTCCTGGAAGAGAGCTCAGAGCTCGTAGGTCCGATCTATGGGTAATGCTATGACCTTGCACACACACACACACCCCCAACTCCCCGCCCACGAGAGTTGGAGTAACACCCCTCAGCGCTGCGATACTGATATTATTTCAGCCCCCGTGTGTGTGTGTGTGTGTGTGTGTGTGTGTGTGTGTGGCTGTAAGTGTGTGTGGCTGTAAGTGTGTGTGGCTGTAAGTGTGTGTGGCTGTAAGTGTGTGTGGCTGTAAGTGTGTGTGGCTGTAAGTGTGTGTGGCTGTAAGTGTGTGTGGCTGTAAGTGTGTCTGGCTGTAAGTGTGTGTGACTGTAAGTGTGTGTGGCTGTAAGTGTTTGTGGCTGTAAGAGTGTGTGGCTGTAAGTGTGTGTGGCTGTAAGTGTGTGTGGCTGTAAGTGTGTGTGGCTGTAAGTGTGTGTGGCTGTAAGTGTGTGTGGCTGTAAGTGTGTCTGGCTGTAAGTGTGTGTGACTGTAAGTGTGTGTGGCTGTAAGTGTTTGTGGCTGTAAGTGTGTGTGGCTGTAAGTGTGTGTGGCTGTAAGTGTTTGTGGCTGTAAGAGTGTGTGGCTGTAAGTGTGTGTGGCTGTAAGTGTGTGTGGCTGTAAGTGTGTGTGGCTGTAAGTGTGTGTGGCTGTAAGTGTGTGTGGCTGTAAGTGTGTGTGGCTATAAATGTGTGTGGCTGTAAGTGTGTGTGGCTGTAAGTGTGTGTGGCTGTAAGTGTGTGTGGCTGTAAGTGTGTGTGGCTGTAAGTGTGTGTGGCTGTATGTGTGTGTGGCTGTAAGTGTGTGTGGCTGTAAGTGTGTGTGGCTGTAAGTGTGTGTGGCTGTAAGTGTGTGTGGCTGTAAGTGTGTGTGGCTGTAAGTGTGTGTGGCTGTAAGTGTGTGTGGCTGTAAGTGTGTGTGTCTGTTTGTGTGTGTGTGTGTCTGTTTGTGCCTGTGTGTGTCTGTGTGTGTCTGTATGTGTGTCTGTATAGGTGTGTCTGTGTGCCTGTGTGTGTTTGTCTGTCTGTCTGTCTGCCTACGTATTTGCGTGTATATATGTGTGTCTGCATGTGTGTCTGTGTGTGTCTGTGAATGTGTTTGTGTCTCTCTGTATCTGTCTGTATCTGTGTGTGTGTGTGTGTGTGTGTGTGTGTGTGTGTGTGTGTGTGTGTGTCTGCTGAATCTAGGAGAGAATACACGAAGGCGCGGAACTTTGAGAAACACTGATTGTGCGTCGAAAACGAGATTTTTACAAGAACAAGATTGTACAAGCCGGATCTAGTATGAATAAATTGTATAAAATCCTTAATATCCTAACTGGGAAGGAAAAGAATCCTTAGTTACCTGAAGGTTATGCGAATGGTGAACTAGCGAATATGTTTCTGGTATTCTTTGAAACTAAAATCTCCCGGATTTTGTTATCTTTTGACTATAATGATAATGTTGATATAGTAAATGTGGGTGTGCGTGAACAGAAATTGTCTTCGTTTAGCACTGTAACGACACTTGAGGTACGTAAAATTATGAAGCAAGCAAAGCTTACGTACTGTGCTAATGAGCGATGCCCATGAATCAGATTAACAACTGTGGAAGTTTTGAACAATTAGTGGATGTTATTACAAGTATGGTGAATACTAGCATATCAAGTGGTATTTTTCCTAGCTCGGAAAAAAAGGCTATTGTGAAACCTGTGATCAAAGGGAAACTTGATCCCCAAAGCCTGAGTTCATTCCGCCCAGTCTCAAATTTGACATTCCAGTCGAAAATATTAGAAAATGTGTTGCTGTCTCAACTGAATGAACATCTTAGTGCCGTGGGGGCGCCCCCCGATGCTCAATCTGCATACCGACGACTCTAATCTACGGAGACTGTATTATGTTCAGTGGTTAGTGATATGAGAGGCCTCCTTAATGATGGTAAATGTGGTATGCTTTTGCTATTAGATCTTAGTGCTGCTTTTGACACCGTGGTACATGAAACTTTACTAAATGTTTGTGAGGATTTTGGGATTGAGGGATCTGCACTACAATATCTGAGGAATCTTAAAGATAGAACTTACCGAGTGCAGATTGGAGACTGTTTCTCGGATATGAAGCCATTATTAAGGGGGGTTCCGCAAGGCAGTGTTCTTGGTCCTATCCTCTTTTGTCTGTATACGGCTGAACTATCCAATGTGTTACAGAAGCATGGAGTGGGTTTTAAACTATTTGCGGATGATACGCAGTTTTACTTGTCAGTGGACAATATACAAGAAACGGAGGCACACCTTGGGGCTATCATGTTGGACATTAAGCAATGGATGGACCATCGCGAACTCAAGTTTAATGAAAGTAAAACCGAGTGCCTTTTTGTTGGACGAAGGATGGACTTCGATAGACTACAAATTCGAGATTTGTGTATCAATTAGGTTAAACTTGCAGTCAGTGACAGTGTAAAGGATCTTGGAGTTTTGCTGGACAGTGAACTGACCCTCAAGAATCAAATTACTCAATCTGTGAATTTAGCTGGGTATCATTTGCGAAATATTGCATTTGTTAAGAAGTATGTTGATGATTGTACGTTGGAAAACCTGATTCATAATCAGCAAAATTGATTATTGTAATTCTCTTTATTATGGCCCTCCAAACTATTTATTGAAGAAACTTCAAATGATTACACTGGCCTGCGAAGTTTCAAAGGTAAAGCATCTGATAACTGATTCTAGGGTAATTTGCTATGCAGAATCTAAAAATCACACTCATTTTGTTCAATCAGGTCACGTTTTTGAGATACGAGGCGGTAAAAATTCTTGACAAAAGAAATACTTTTTTCTTGCATAGTTCAGAAGATAAAGAGGATATATTACAGAAAATCTAATCATGGATGAAGGGCCTTTTCAGTGACTTTCTCCTGTGTTGGGCAGCCACCACGTCTCGTTTCAAACACCAACAGTAGTCCGCAAGAAAGTTCACATCCCACCGGCCTTGGTAGCGTTCTTCCATGACACGAATATCCTGGTGGAAACGTTCTCCCTGTTCCTCACTGAAGTCACCACAGTTCTGAGGGAAATAGTCTAAGTGGGACCGTAGAAAGTGCATTTTGACTGACATGCGAGCCCCTAATTTTTGATAGCTGTTCAAGAGCTCATCGACTTCTTTCTCGTATTCTGCACTTCGGTTATTTCCTAGAAAGTTTCTTATCACTGATTTAAGCGACCACCAAACGGACAGCTCAACTGCATTCAGTGCATCGTCAAACATTGAGTCCTTCATAAGTTCCCTTATCTGAGGCCCATCAAAAATGCCAGCCTTAAGCTTTTCCAGACTGATCCGAGGAAACTTCTGCTGAAGAAAAGTAAATCCCATGCCGTCCTAGTCCATTGCCTTCACAAAGTTCATCATCAGACCCAGTTTGATATGTAAAGGTGGGAGTAAGACCTTGTTTGGTTCAACAAGAGAACGAGCCTGAACATTGTGTGAACCAGGTTCCAAACGTTGTCGTGGTGGCCATTCTTGTCTGACAAAATGTTGATCATCAGCCCGACTATCCCACAAACACAAAAAGCATGGATACTTTGTGTACCCACCCTGTAGTCCCAAAACCAATCCAACTACCTTAAGATCTCCACAGATGAACCGACCATGGTCATTGTAGTTCAGAGCAGACAGTAGCTGATCCATGTTGTCATGAGTTTCTTTCATTTGCACCGAATGACCGATTGGAATTGAAGAGTATTTATTTCCGTTGTGAAGGAGGACTGCCTTGAGACTTCTGCTGGAAGAGTCGATGAACAGTCTCCATTCAGTAACAACATAGTCCAGCCCCATTGATTGAATCAAACCAGCAATGTTGTTGCAGTAAACTAATGACGAGTCCTTCTGGGTTGTGAAGAACTGTCTAAATTCTCTTTCACGCTCTCGGTACCAAAAGAATGTTGTCTCAGGTGCTAGCAAATTTTTCTCACGAAGACGAGAACCCAGAAGCTGTGCTGATTCCTTTGATAGGTTTAGATCCCGTGTCAGGTCATTGAGATCTGCTTGTGTTAGAGGCACTGGGCGGTCATTCTCTTCTGGTATGTATTCTCCACCCTCTGCCCTGTCTAGTGCGTTATCAGATTCCGATTCAGAGCTAGATTCCATTGCAACATCTGGCTCGGGAACGGGCAGGCCTGGACCATGAGGGACTGGTCGTATGGCAGACGGAACATTAGGATACTGAATACAATGCTTGTTCTTGCGGTTGACTCCTTTAAGATTAGTCATGCAGAAATAGCAGTCTGACACATGATCTTTACCCTCTCTCCAAACCATTGGAACAGCGAATGGCATACTCTTCCTTTTTTTATTTTTCCAATCACGCAAGTTCTCGACACATGTTTTGCAGCTAACATGGGGTGCAAATGGCTTGTCCTGGTCCCCAAGCTAACTCCAAAGTAAGCATGATATGCCTTCTTCACAAAATCAGTTATATTTGCTAGTCGACGAGGAAGAATCACATTACCACATATGTAGCAGAACCTATCAGGATGATTTGTGCATTTGCGTTCCATTTTCTGTCAATCTAAGATACGTGTCCAAAATAGAAACACAAGAAGCACAGATTCTTGTAAAAAGCACAGATTCTTATAAAATCAGTCACATTGATTGGAGATCACACTTTTCTAAACCATTTTCAGTTTCAGTGTTGTCAATGCAGTTTGTCAATGTAGTCAATACAGTTTCAGTTTCAGTTTCGGTTTCAGTTTCCTGAAAGTAAACAAAAACATCATTAGGTTTCAGTATCAGTTTCGGGGTGCTACAGTATAATTTTTATGAAAAAAAAAATAAGAATAGGCTATACCTGCAGCCTCGTTTTCCTTATACTTAGTACTATACAAGGCCCAAAAGTCGCACTTCTCATATCTCAAAAACTAGACCTGATCCAAGGAAACGGATGGCATTTTTGGATTCAGCGCACCAAAAAACCTATAAATCACTTGAAAAACCTTCGACCTTTGAAAAAAAAAAAAAAATTAAACGCAGGCCAGTGTTATGAATCGAGCTGCAAGATTGATCAAGGGTGTATCGAGAAGGGAACGAATCACCCCTATCCTCATTGACCTACACTGGCTGCCTGTTAAGGCACGGATAATTTTCAAACAATGTGTTATTATATACCAAGTGATGAAGTTCGGGAAACCAAAATATCTGAAGGACATGTTGATGGACTTTCAAGTCGATACCGATGTTACTCTGAGACATAGTGTTGAACAGCACCGACTACAGGAACCTCGGTACCGTACAGAAGCGGGACGAAGAGCCTTCGAGAGAAGTGCACCTAGACTATACAATAGACTCCCAGCGAACGTCAAATCATCTGAAACGATTTCCGATTTTAAGAAGAAATTGAAAACCTATTTGTTTGCGGAGTCCTATGATCTGGCTCACAAGGTGATTAGAGACAACTACAAGTGCTGAGGAAGTTATCGTTCGGGGCATGGAGCGTTACATTGTAACGGAATGCCCCTAGAACTCAATCAACAAGTAAGTAAGTAAGTAAGTGTGTGTGTGTGTGTGTGTGTGTGTGTGTGTGTGTGTGTGTATTTACCTAGTTGTATTTACCTAGTTTTATTTTACGGGAAGGGGAGCTATGCTCGTGGGGTACCGTCTTTATATATCATTTTATCTAAACTATTTATGTATTGTTTTTGCACACACTACTTTCTCATCTAACTTGTTCCAAATGTCTATTACTCTGTGAGGAAAGCTATTCTTTTTCAGATCTCTTCTATAACTGTCTTGATTTTCTTTCCGTGTCCTCTTGTATTTCTTTCATCCCATTTTATTAGATCCTCTCTATCAATAATTTCTATGCCTTTCATGATTCTGTAAATAGTTATCAAATCTCCTCTCTCTCTTCTTTGCTCTAGTGTCTGTAGTTCAAGTTTTGCTAGTCTCTCTTCATATGATAGTTTTGAGAGTGTTGGTGCCAATTTTGTAATTGCTCTTTGTATTCTTTCAAGTTTTGTTATACATTTTTTTGTATTTGGTGACCACATCGTTGCTGCATATTCCAATCTTGGTCTTATCAAAGTGATTAATATTTTCTTCACCATTTCTTCATCCAGGTATGTAAATGCCACTTTGATTGTTCTTATTAAATTATAAGTTTCTCCAAAAATCTTGTTTATATGTTTCTCAGGTGACATATTATTCATAACAATGACTCCCAGGTCCTTCTCATTTTCTACTTTTTTTATTCCTTCTTCTCCCAATTTATATGATCCTGTTATTCTTTTTTTGCTTTTTCCAAATTCCATTATACTACACTTTTTGGTATTGAACTCCATCTCCCACTTCCTACTCCATTCCCATACTTTATTGAGATCACTCTGTAGTGACTCACAATCTTCTTCCGTGTTCACTTTTTTTAACAGTTTTGCGTCATCTGCAAAGAAGCTCATGTAACTTTCAATTTCTTTATTCATATCATTAATATATATAGCAAACATTATTGGGGCCAAAACTGTTCCTTGGGGAACACCGCTTATTACTTCATCCCAGTTAGAGTGTTTGTCTCTTATCACTACTCTCATTTTTCTTTCTTGCAAAAAGTCTTCCATCCATTTAAGCAGTTTGCCCTGTATTCCTCCTTCAGTTTCTAATTTCTTAAGTAACTTCTTATGTGGTACTTTGTCAAAAGCTTTTTTCAGGTCTAGAAATGCACAATCAGCCCATCCATCTCTTTCTTGTATTATATCTATTAGCCTTGAATAGAAACATATTAAATTGGTGACGCATGATCGTCCTTGTCTGAATCCAAACTGCCTTGGATTTAGTACGTTGTTTTTTCTAAATACTTTACCCATCTACTTTTGATAATTCTTTCACAGATTTTTGCTATTGTACTTGTTAGAGAGACTGGTCTATAGTTTGTAGGGTCTTCTTTATTTCCTCCTTTATATATAGGTACTATATTTGCTTTTTTCCAATCTTCTGCAACTTTTCCTTCTTTCAAGGAACTGTTTATTATGCTTTGTATTTTGTCTGCCAGTTCATTCCTGCATTCTTTCAAAATCCAGTTTGCTATTTCATCTGGTCCATGCGATTTTCTGACATCAAGATTACTCAAGTGTTTCATTATTTCGTTCTTTGTTACTTCTATTTCTTTCATAGGGGGGACTTTCTCTTTCCATTCGATCTCTCCAGGTTGTATGTTCTCCCTTGTAAACACCGATTTAAAATGCTTGTTCATAATTTCTGCCATTTCTATTTCCTCTGTGTATTCAACTCCTCCTTGTCTTAATTTCTCTAATTCTTGTTTGTTTTTCAGTTTGTTGTTTACAAATCTGTAAAATAGTTTTGGTTGATCTTTACATTTTTCTATGACATCTTTTTCATATTTTCTCTTTTCCTCTCTGCACACTTGTACATATTCATTTCTATAACAAGTATATATTTTCCATTTTTCAGGTCTTCTGTCCTTCATTTGGTCCAAGCTTTATCTCTTTTGTCTTTTAACTCCCTACAACTTTTGTTGTAACAGCACTTTACATATTCTTTTTTGTTTTGTTTTTGTCTTGGGGCATATTTTTCCAATCCTTTTTTATAAAATTTTGTCAAAATATTCCATTTCTCTTCCACTGTTGTATCTTCTTTCTGTATTCTTTCCCAGTTTTCTTTTTGAAAGAATTCTCTTATTTTATCAAAATTTGTTTTTTCATACATCAATCTTCCTTTTCTATATTGTTCATTTCTTTTCATGTATTTTTCCTCATTTAGTTCCAGTTCAATCAATATGTGGTCACTTTTACTTATTGGTGTCTTCGTATTCTATCTTTTCCACTATTTCAGGTTCTGATTTGATTATTAGGTCTAGTCTCGATGGTTCTTCTTCATTTCTATACCTAGTGTTCTCTTGAATCCATTGTGTCATTGTGTGGTCAATAATCATCTCAAGTAGAACATTTCCCCATGAGTCTTCTCCACCTTTTACTGTCATCTCTTCCCAGCAGACTTCTTTGCAATTAAAGTCGCCCATCATAATTATTCTTCCTCCATCTTTCATTATCTTGTTTAATGTTATTCTTGTGTCTTCTAACATACTTTTATGTCCACTCTCTTTCCACAAGGCTGTTTTTGGAGGCACGTAGTTTATTACAAACTTTCTTCTCTTCTTATCTCTGTCTTCTACTTCTATCATAATCATCTCTACTCTATTCTTTCCATATGTGACACTCCTCACGTTTATATCCTTCTTAGGCAGAAACATAACTCCACCCCCTTGTTTTGTCTCTCTCTTTCTAATCCAATAATTATATGCATTGTGTCCTACACTGTTGGGTGGTAGTGGACCTTTTAATTTTGACTCAACACTTCCCATTATGTCCGGTTCTTTTTCCTTCAGACACTCGTTCAGTTCATTCAGTCCTGTTATTAATCCATCTATATTTGTGTAGGACACTCTTAACTTTCTGTTATTTCCATTATATTTTCTGTTTCTTTTTTGTTTCTCTCTGTTATGGTCCATTTCCTCACTTTCATATTCACTACTATCCAGAAGAATTCTATTTTTTCTGACTCCGTTCTGTTCTTGTTTGTTTTTTAGCTTCCTGCCTTTCCATTTTTTCTTCCTCTCTTTCCTCTTTATTCATTTCTTTTTTTATCCATACCTTTTTATATTGTTCACTTGCTGTTAGTTTCCCTGTTTTTGCTAAGATATTCTCTGCTGTTGTTTGTGACCTGAATTTAATCTTAATTGGTCTGGTCTTATCTGTACTATATTTTCCTAGCCTAAACATCTCTTCGATTTGTTTCATAATTTCAGGTTCATCTTCCTGAACTAATTCTAGTAAACTGCTTACTTTTGATTTTTCCTCACTGATTCTTGAAGTTCTATCTAGGTTCTGTTTCTCTTCCATTTCTACTATAATTATACATTTCTTTTTGACTGCTAAGTCTCTTACTATATTCTCCTTCTGTCTCATCACTTTAATAACTGAGTCTTCAGTTTGTTCTTTAATTTGTTGTTTAATTATATCAGTAAATGCAACTTTACTATTTTCCTGGATTTTTCTCCAACCCTGTGCTTCTTTTGCTATGGCCTCTTTATTGTCTTTATTGTTCCTTTTTAATTCTTCATTCTCCTCTTTTACTTCTTTTAACTGTCTTTTTAATTCTTCTATTTCATTAGTTAAATTTTTGTTAGCCTTCTCTGGTTCTTCCAATCTTTCAACTCTCTGCGCAATGTTGGTTACGTTACCGAACCTATCTTCCCAATGTTCGATCAAGTTTCTTCTCTAGTCTTGTCAATCGGGGGAGGTTGGTATCCCCCCACCCTCATTAAATCCCTGGAAATTATCCTCACCTTCCATTGTGCTGCTCATATCTATATTTCTAATCTTTACAATTTTGTTAATCCCATCACCAGAATCATCGGTCCTTCGTTTGTTTACAAGACGTCTGGCCTCTTGGGCCAAGTCCTGCCCTTCCTCATTTCCTTCCATTTCCCTCAGTAATCCCTCCCCTTCTCCTTTTTCCTCACTGTCCTACGACACCACGAGTTATCCCCTTCCCTGTAAATACAATAGGTACTTCCTTTGCGTTGAGGTCCACGAATATTTCACTTTTTTTCAGAACTCTAATCTTCGCCGTCCATCCGACAAAAGTGTGTGTGTGTGTGTGTGTGTGTGTGTATTGCTGCAATTCCATGGTTAATGCACTTACCTTAGAAATACTTGCTTTCACTTGTTTCATCCCTCCTCCTCTCCAGTTGCAAGATTTCCACATTTATTTGTTCAGTAAAATTCATTATTGTTCACATTATAGAAGCATCGATTTGAACACTTTGTTCAAAATCTGTAATGAGAGACGTGAACCAAAATTCCAAAATTTATTTTGGACTGATTTTCAAAACTATGACGATCTTATTATTATCATTTTTTGACGAATATTTCAAAATCCTGTTTTTCCAGCAGTCTTACAAATACAATGAAATATGAAAAATTCAATTGATGAGAGGCAGATGTTAGGTTGTATGGTGTTAGTATATATTCTGTAGCTTTAAAAAAATCGGAAATTCGAGAATCAAAAAAAGGTCTTCAGGTTCTGAGAGTTCTCTGCAAAAAAAAAAAAAAAAAAGTCTTTTTGGAGGACAAAGACCAACAGAAAAAATCCTTCTCAAAGTTGTTCGAGTCCTTAAATGAGGACTATGTCCTCTTGAAGACTGTCTTGTCAACCGGATGACCGTTCTACAGCTACGGTGTCCTCATATAAAGAACCCGCAGCCTCATTGTAACCGGCACAGGTTCCGGGTGTCTCACCCACGTGGTCTGGATTAAATTAAGAAAACTAAGAAAATATAATTTCCGAGATGACAATAAAGAAAATGTCATTACCTGGAGGACAATGAAAAAATATCGTTACCGGGAGGATAATGAAGAAAATATAATTACCGATAGGAGAATGGAAAAAAAAAGTCATTAGCGGGAGGAATACTAAGAAAATATCATTACCGGAAGGACAATGAAAAAAATGTCATTACCGGGAGGACAGTAAAGAAAAAATAATTATCGAAA
Source organism: Oratosquilla oratoria (assembly GCF_046742065.1). Taxonomy (NCBI): domain Eukaryota; kingdom Metazoa; phylum Arthropoda; class Malacostraca; order Stomatopoda; family Squillidae; genus Oratosquilla; species Oratosquilla oratoria. The sequence goes on from NC_134790.1 coordinate 32,917,192, forward strand.
AAAAAGGGAGAACGAAGAAAACCTAATCGTGATGACAACGAAGAAAATATAATTACCAGAAAAAATGTAGGAAGGAAACAGAAAAAAAATGTCACTACAGGGAGGACAATAAAAAAAAGGGAAGAAAAAAAATCACTACCTGGAGCAAAGTGAAGAAAATGTCATCACCGGGAGGATAATGAAGAAAATTTCATTATCGAGAGAAAAACGAAGTTTTTATTGCTGTGAGGAAAATGAAGAAACTCATTACTGGAAGGACGATTAATTTTTTATTACCGAGAGGACAACGATGAAATTTTCATTACCATGAGGACAATGAAACTTTCATTACCAGGAAGACAATAAAATGTCATTACCGGGAGGACAATGAAATGTCATTACCAGGAGGACAATGAAATGTCACCACTGGGAGGATAATGAAATGTCATTACCGCGAGGACAATGAAATGTCATTACCGGGAGGACAATGAAATGTCATTACCCCGAGGGCAATGAAATATCATTACCACGAGGACAATGAAATGTCGTTACTGCGAGGACAATGACATGTCATTACCTGGAGGACAACGAAGAAAAGGAAATTATCAGGAGGAAAGTAAAGAAAATGAGATGATGATGATGATGATGATGAAAATGAAAATGAAGAAGACAATGAAAACCTTATTACCGGGAGGACAACGAAAAAATATCATTATCGGGGGGAAAAATCACCGTGATGAAAATGAAGAAAACAACATTACCGGGAAGATAATGAAGAAAATATCATTACCGGGAAGATAATGAAGAAAATATAATTACCGGGAGGGCAATGAAGAAAATATTATTACTGGAAGGACAATGAAGGAACTATCATCACCGAAAAAAAAACCGTGAGAAAAACGAAGAAAATATCATCACCAGAAGGACAATGAAGACAATGCCATTACGGGGAGCACAACGTAGAAAATATCATTATTGAGAGGAAAATGAAGAAAATCTCATAATTGTAAGAATGTTCTGTTTTTATT
>NC_134790.1:32923198-32930698 GCF_046742065.1 Oratosquilla oratoria
AACAAAAAGATTTTCCTTAATGTTTGCTGAAACGGCCCTCTGGTCTGCGCACGCGCACTCAGCTTGTCTTCAGGGTCATATGTTAAGTTCAGCGCTGAACTTCATGCAATGTTCATCTATAGCAAGTCTGTTCACATCATAGATAGGCCACTTGGTTTGAATAAAGGGAAAAATCTCGGACTGAAAAGGCGTTAAAAATGACTCGAAAAAAAAAAGAAAGAAAAAATCTCAGGATGTAGGGCGGGGGGCGTATGACAAAGACACACACAAAGAAAAAATCTATGCACGCGGGGGTCAATTGATGGTAATTTCAGGAAATGAAAATGTAAACACCAAAAATGTCACTATCTACTGATTAAAAAAAAAAAAAAAAAAAAAAAAAAAAAACACTTGAGCCAAAAGAATATCGAGCTGTGACGCGAATGAAATCTGGAGTATTATGCCACCTCTGATCCTTGTGGCACTCCGCGGTGACCAAAACACTTCATGCTTGACTACCGTAGCCAAGACTCAAAGACTGGTAAGGACGACTACACGAAAATACACAAAAATACATACAGGAGAGGCTTGGTCGGCCGAACGCCGTCTGATTGTGTGTAAAAAACAAACAAAATTAAATAAAATCACTGTGTTTCTTACTTTCTTGCCCAGCCAGGTACCTTCTTCCTCTTCCCTTTTTTCCCTGAAATAATTATGCCGATGCGGACTCGTGTGCCAATTCGTTGTGTTCCCGTTGCTTTTCTTGTGTTCCCAGTTCTTGATGCCAGTACCGCCAGAGGCACTCAATTTTTTTTATACAAAATATATTGTCTCAAATTCTACATTTCTCCCTTCAAGGCCCGAGCACCCGAAATGCCTGGCAGTAGAACTCTCTACTGAGGCGTTTTCTACCCCACCCCTATAACTTCCCAACCCCAGAACCCCAGAACCCCGAGACTCGAGCTCAGAAACCAGATCTGGAGCTCTCTGTCCCTTACTACTGATTCCCCTGCCCCTTTTCTTCCTACGCCTCCGCTACAGCTCGTCCTTCTGCAGGAGCTGAGCGGAGGCCCTTGGGAAGGTCTGGGCTGACGTCCTTCTGGAGGGAAGGATCCGGAGCCGATCTGGCAGACGCTGTGCCTCCGGGAGCCGGTGGCGCCGAGGATCCGGGGGTTGAGGGCTGCAGGAGAAAACGACCAAGAACTCAGTCAGTGACGACAGAGACCCAAGTGTTGCAGAACAACAACAATATAAAAAATGTGTTAGAAGATGAGAAAATATACAAAAATGTTATAAAAAGTAGAAGTCTTAATTGACAAAAGAAGTCAACAAATAATCAGATTTTCTCTCTTTTTATTACTGAAACTGAAACAACACTGACTATATATTCACTTATTCGAAATATATTCATATTACTCTGTAATAAGATGTGAGATTTCAACAAATATATATTTCTAAGCCACATACACCACATTATAACCACATCATGCAAGAATAAACTGCAAGCAAACCATCTTTATTCAAAACTAAAGCTTAATTTTCATACAAATCAACATCTCTGGGGACAAACTCAAAACCAATTAAGGATGATTACAGATGATCATCTTAGTGATGATGAGGCATCTAAAAGACAATACATTTAGGATTAGGATTTAAAGCCAGAAGCTTCTTGCTTTATGGGGTTTATTTAACAATACGACTTCTACGACTGTTTTTTTCAGCAATGTTAGGTCCTGTAACTGCGTAGATATTATGTATCTAGACCTATAGATAGGGACCAACAAAGGCTATCTGCATATGGTGGTCCTACAAGACGGACGTCAGACTGGATTACCTCTTTGCTGGTCATCTTCAAAACCTATCAACATCCTCATCTCCATCAGGAGGTACAACCTCGAGGGGCTGACATTCGGTCTCCAGACAAGGTTCAAGATCTTTCTGTCAGCTTGGGCTGCATTCCCTCCACCTTTTCTGCCTCATAAGTAAAAATGACAACCGGCGACTTCTCCCTTCCTCTTACTACTACAAATCAGTGACACAGAAATGTCCTACACTGATAAAACACAGACATCAGTCTATAGTTTCTTCCTAGAATGTTGTATGGGAGGGCTCGGATACCGTTGCCAGCCACTGTGAGGCTGCGGGTTTCCAGTCTGTGGGCCTTGAGGTAATGATGTTCAATGAAAGTTGAAAACATAAAATTCGAAGCGAGAAGATTTGTTCCGACGTTTCGAACTGTCCATGGTTCATCTTCAGGCATATGTTAGGAGGAAGAGTCATCAGTATTTGTAGTAACTACGGTATACCGGATGAGGTGGTCTCAGTGGTGCCCGCGTATCCATTGGGATCAACCTACGGCTCGTCCTATGTACAGTCACAAGCATAAGTTTTGACCCACCTTGAGTTTTTCACAATACAAAATTCAAATTCTTTGCCTGGCAACTTTTTTCTCTCAGTAAAAATGACTTAACTGTAAGCTAAATACTACATAGGAAAGTATATCAAGCACTAGACCAAAGATCATATTAACGTTGTGAGAAGTGTGGTGTGGGTCAAAACTTTTGTTCGTGACTGTAAAAAAAAAAAAAAAAAAAAAAAAAAAAAAAAAAAAAAAAAAAAAAAAAAAAAAAAAAAAAAAAAAAAAAAAAAAAAAAAAAAAAAAAAAAAAAAAAAAAAAAAAAAAAAAGCTCTTTCTGGGGACCCATCAATTTCTGCTCAATAAGCTATTGCTTAGATATTTATTTATTTGTCTGCATAAACAGTAACTGCCTGTACCGGGCTACATGAACAAATTGGTCAGAATTATGGACAGTTCACTCTACAGCTTGATGCCAAATAATTCATGACTATAAGCAAAACAGATGCAATCTAAATGTTCTCTACACAACAAAACATAAATACACACAAGTATATCATATCAAAACAAAAATCACATATACAGCACATACATGGATAAATAATAACACATAGTGTATTCACATAAGTAAATTATTTATATGTAAAGACGAACCAAATAATATTGAAAAAAGTAGAAAATGGTGTGGGCAGGTTAAGTGAAAATCTATCAAATTTTGTGAAACTAGAAAATTCTAGATATTAGATTAATTAAATTTAATAATTCATACGATTCCCAGTAGTGACTCTTTGTTACCTGCCCCAACAGTCCCCCAAAGCGCATAATAGGGCAAAGATGGTAGCTTTGGTCAGCTGCTCAGGTCCTTCTGGCGTAGGCTCCTCGCATTTTTCACCTTTTATGCCAAACTTTACGGAGGGGGGGGGGAGGTCCTCTGAAAGCACATTCTCCACTTTCTTCCCAATTCCTCTTCCTTCTCCACTTATTAACGCATTATTCTTTTGAACGGAGACTAACCTTCAATAAAAAAAAATATTCTTTACTGTTCCTCCTTATTCCTCTCAACTCACCACCCCACTCCAACGCAGTGGGAAGTGAGAAACCTCTGTTAGAGCAAAGCCCTGTTAGTTGTGGCAAGCCGCTTTTTTTTTTAGGTCGAGGTTGGGTCGCCTCCCCGCTTTAATACTATCTTCCTTAAATCTTTTTTTACTACATCTATGACTCCACCTCTTCAGCGTGATGTTACATCAAGGGATAGAAGCCCTGGTTATCGTTAATGAAATACTTAAACACTGATCTCCCGCCCTATCTCCTCCTTCCCTCCCACGATACCTTCCACCCTACCTCCCAAACACCCCATCCCCTACAAATTTCTCCTTTCCTTCCAGTTCGCCCCTTCCACATCAGGTGTCATTGTTCTTTTTTTTACTGTCGCCAGGCGATTTTATTCACATCAGTGGCACGCAACGGTAGAGAAGGCATTATGACCCTTCTCTATTGGGTTAGAGCGTCACCACTTGCGGCGGAGGTCGAGGTGACGGCACCAGCGAGTTGGACCAGGAGCATGATTTATTTAATTCAACGCTACAAAGTCCTTTGTAAGGGGCACCGTCCTAGTCTCCTGATAGGGGGAGCTCGCGACGTTAAACCGAATCATCATGATCTTATTTAGTTTTCTGTCTGCTCACAGGTTATCTTATTTATCTCTGTAGTAAAGGTACAGGGTAGAGACATAAATATTACTCATACTGCTTGTGTGAGCGCAAGCGCGCGCGTGTAGGTTTAGATGTATGCGCCAAATAAACAGGAATTAATTAACTATCTGTACTTGTTTGTGAGTAATACTTCAAAAATTGTAAAAGAAGTGTGATGGTTTCAGAAAAAAAAAATGTTTTTATTCTACACATAAATGATCATCCACTGGACAGACGGTTATGTGTAACAGGTTAAATGAAAAATCAGAATAACAATATATGAATACATTTAAACTGAAAATAGAAAACTGTCTTAAAGAGTATTAATTTAGACTACACCATTTATCAAAAAAAAATTTACGGGATTTTATTTTTGTAAAATTGACAAAAAAACAAACCAGACGGAGAGTATACGTAGATTATTAATTCAAACTACAACAGTTATAAAATTATTTACGGAATTTTGTCTTCATAAAATCCACAAAACAAACCAGAGAGAGAGCTGCCAATCAGCTCCATTTCTTTATTGGTGATCCTGGACTTCCCAACAACACCAAGAGTGTTTAAGATAAAATCACAAACACACGAAGGAGATTGATGCCTTCGTTATTCCCCTCCCCTCTGTCCATGGAGGGGGTAGTTGGGGAGGGAAAAAGGGTGGGTGGGTGCACACTGATAATGCACAGCCATAGAAAAGAATAAAAACAACTTAAGATAGAGATGCAACATTCAAAAAGCATGTGACTAATAACATTTAACGCTACTAGATGACGTACATCTGGTTATCCTTTTTAAAGAAAAAATCAAACTAACAAATACAAAGGAAACGCTAATTACGAACTAGACAAACAAGTTAAGCGCTGAGTACCTGTAACTAATGAAACCCAGCCACTAACTAACAAGAAGAAGCCACAGCACGAAAATCACACACAGCCGGCAATGATCTGCCCACCAAACTCCTCCTGCTCCTCCTCCCTCGGCTCCTCCTCTTCTCCTTTTCCTTCCTCTTCTTTTCCTCCTTCTTCCTCTCCTCCTCCTCTCGCCACTAACCTTGATGGAGAAGGTGAGGTGGTATTTCTTGCTCTTGTCCAACACTTCGGTGGGAAGCGTGATCTGCTGACGCGAACGGCCGTGCTGTGGGAACATAAGGAACATCGGTGGAAGCTCCGAGGGCCCGTGCCTCGCTTCGCCTCGCCTAACAACGCATCGTATCGCTTTGCATCGCCCTACCAACCCGATCTCTCACAACACACTTTGGCTAAAACCAGCTACCTGTAGTCTGGCATGGGTATCTCGTCAGCTCTACTATACTGAAGCCATAATCAATCATATAACTTCTTTGATGTAATTTTTTTCATTTACAGAGAAACACTCGTGAGGAGTATTGCAAAAATACATATAGTTTGGATAGGAGTCATCTTCATTAATGAAATATTAACAATAGGATTTACCAAAGGGACGGGGTATCAATGCCTGACTACCACTGACGAACTACAAAATGTGGTATTTCGTAGTCTGCCTGGAAGCTTTTCTCATGTAAATGTATAAGGTTTTGTTGTCGAGTTGATGCAGTCGCCAGTCACGTCGTCACATAAGAACACAAAATTGAAGAACATAAGAATGAAGGAGAATGGAAGGGATAATAAGGCCTACACTATTTCCACTACCGCCTATCATCCCCAGTACTCGTCCCTGATTAAATTAACTTGATTCTATAGCTCCATCATTGCTCCCTCTCGATCCCTAGTTGAGCTGAAAGAGGGAAAAGGGGTCTCTCCATACCATTGTTAGATAATGGAAGGTGGTTGGGAGGCTTGGGAGCATTTAGCACCATTCTCTTATTTGGATAGAACTCAGACACCTAAATTATAATGAAGTGATCTTTGCTTAGTAGTCATTCACAATGGATAGTGGGGAGAAATGGCAAACTATTTACCAAATACTATCATACACATGAGGTAGATTTTTCTCATCATGTCAAAACGACCAATTTGCATGCGGGCACGGCAGATCAATGTAACTGTTAGATATACTTACTAATGCAAATTGATTGTTCTGATATGTCACTCAAACAAAATTCTACTAAAGCTGCACACTAGTGTATAGAGGTCCGAGGTCAAGAGTTGATTAGGTGGTATTGTTGTCAAAGTCTGTCGGTTTCTGCAAAAAATTATATAAAGATCCAACACCATCTGAGGCTGCAGGAAAAAATCAGCAACAACCCAGCTGGTGTTGCTGGAGATATGTGATGTTTGTGGTGATAGTAGTTCTGTGATGTTTTTGGTGGCAATAGTCTAGTGAAATTATACATATTGTTATATATAATTTAACCGTGAACAGGGCACGAAGGTGGTCGAGACAGAAGTCATGTTATTGTTATGTTATGGATGGTTTTGGTGACGAGTGAATTGGAGTGTTGATGGACTTGTTTTGTCTGATGGTTCTAGAATGATAGTAGAGGGTGCTGCGGTTGGTGGTTGTGTTGTCTTTGTACTTATGTCACTATCAAACAATGCCATTTCCTTATAACTACAAGAATGTAAACTAGCTATAGTTAGTGGATGAAACAACTCGGCACTATTCCTGAAGAAAGGAGTACTTTAGTACAGGTTTGGTTCAGTGCATAATACTCATCATTACCATCACTGTGATCGTTAATAATGAAAAGAAATTGTATGAAAAGTCCAGAAGAATTATTTTTGTGATTGACTGAAAACAGAGAGGTTTGTTGAAATACAGGTGGCGTGGCAAACAGCGAAAATGGTGATTGGAAAGCAAAAATAGATTTCTTTCCCATTGGGTCTCTTCCCTGACTTCGGATTTCCTCTCGGTGCTGCAGTTCGAGTGACGTGATTTTCCTGCAATATTTTGACGTTGCCGTTATCTATACATTCCACGTGCCACGATTTTTTTTTCTCGAATTTGTCAAAGATGGTTAGGTAAGGCAAGGTAATGTAAGTTAAGGCTATGTTGGGTTAGGTTAGATTTAGGTTAAGTTAGGTTAGGTTAGATCACTTTAATGCAGTGGTTTCGAAGTCGGGGAAGGAACCCATTATATGAAAGAATATTCTTGTAATACATTTGAGTGTTACCGTGTTTAAGAAACTAAGAAAGAAAGACAGCAGGAAGTGATTAAGATTACCGGATAGTGTCTACAAGGTTCTCTTGTTTATCATCTGCGTCTTAGGTGGAGACATATGACGTCGTCCTTTTCTTTCTCACTCTCACTTACGCATTCCCAATGGCTCCCTTTATATATTTTCTTGTGGCTAGTGCAACACGATTTTATTCAGCTGAGGAACAGGCACCGAAGTCTCGCAGTAATGGGTTTAAATTGGAAAAAAATTAGATTTAAGAAGGAAACAAACAAGAACTGGTTTACTAATAGAGTGGTTAACAAATGGAATAGAATTAGTAACCATGTAGTCAGCGCTGAAACTATCGGTTGTTTTAAGAAAAGGCTAGACAACTTTA
>NC_134790.1:32935698-32958198 GCF_046742065.1 Oratosquilla oratoria
TCATTGTTTAAAGTTAGTGTTAGTGTTAGTATGAGTGCTAGTATTAGTGTTAATATTTTTCTATTTTTAAAATAGTTCATGAATTTTTAGATTTATGAAAATTGCGAACAAAATGGGTTGTCTGTCATTCGTATTGAGAACACGAAACAACATCTGTAGCAAACACTGGAAGAAAAGAATAAATGCAAATGGTCATGCACAGGAAAGCGGTGGCTTCTGAGAAGAAAAAATACAAACAAGAAACACCTTACAACACAAAGGAAGAAGAAGAAAAAAAAAGTAAAACAAAGGGAAGCAGGCAAGAAGAAAAGGGGAGCCCAATTGTTGGTGGATAAGGAAGAAGCAAGGGCCTGGAGCTGGAGCCAATGTATATACAATGATACACAAACAATCGTGAAAAGATGGAGCGTAGCGTTTGATAGAGTTGGGATGTGTTTGTTTTCTGGTCGAGTGTCGATCCGCTTCCACGCCATTTCTGACGCCTTCTTTTTATGCATTTCTTTGTCCACGATGGTGAAACAGCTTTAGTGAATAGCCAGAGTATGTAACAAGGTCTGTAAAACATATATTTTGATTTGTAGCTTCAACGAAACCTTTCCAGTATCTCTTACTGTTGGTCGAAGAAGCCGTCATCCTTGTGTTACAAATATCAAGGGTCAGAGCAGAAACCATGCGAGGACGAAAACTTTATTAAGATTACAACGTTTCAATTGTTGAATCTGTTTCAAGTACAAATGAAAACGTTGTATTTTTAATCAAGGTTTCATCCTCGCAGTGTGTCTGCTCAGACTGTTCTGTCGGCAACTATTATTTTATATCACAAATATTAATACCTTAGATTCTCCGCAACTAATAGCAACGGCCTACAGGAGAACTGGCAACAATTATCGCTTTCTCTGTATAAACGAGGCAGTGGAGGATACGTTCGTTTATTGTGATTATGATGTGAACAATTGGGTCATGTGGTATCTGGAGAGAATTCTATCGTGTATGTTTTCCAGTTCTGAATCGTGTCCTGAGAGGGGGCAAAGATAATTATATTATCAAATGTTTTTTTCAGATTTATGTTTAGAATATTGTTTATCATTGGGTTGTTTGATTTCGTTTAAATTTTGTCTAGTAATCTACATGTTTTAGCCGAATTGTATTTAAGGGATCGGAGGTAAGTGCCTGTACGTTTGTGAGTATAATGCTATGAGGCGATATTTTTGTTTGCTTATGCGGGTTTTGGTTGTGTAAAGTGAAACGAAAATGAGGATTTGAGAATTCTGGAGTTGTGTTTCTATCATTTTCCTCTGCTTAATATATACAAACTGTTAATGGGTGTGATTTGGATGAAACCTATTATTGTTCTCAAGGCTCTTTTTTGAATTATTTCCATATTTTTTGTTTATACTCCTGAATATGGCGAACCTATATCTGGTATTAGTGTTGTAACAGAACACGAAATATGTAGACAGCATCCTATGGTGCCATCAGCTAGGAGATAGGTATACTACAAAAGTGTTGGCAAACTTCAGAACCCAGCTGTATAGAAGAGGCAAGTCGGTCCCGTCAACTGCTTCACCCGCCCTCCCCGCGAAGCTTACCGGGATTCGTGATCTCCTGAAGAGGCGCTCTCGTCTTCGGAATATCTGCAGCACAAGGAGGGAATCAACCTGGCTTTCGTCACGTATACCAGATTTATGATTTGGTGTTTTTTAGCCTTTTGGAGAAGACCATTTCAACACTAAGTACCGCGCGTACTCGGGCCGTGGCCTCAATTGTGATTATCTGTGGTCCCTTAGAGATTAATGAACGCCCTGACAGATGGACAGCATTTGTCCTACACCCAAGACTAACAGATGCTTTCCAATCTTTCGGCTCGGTGACGCCAGAGTACTTCATCTAATGGAATGAATATGTCTTTATGATATCTTTAGCGTTTGGAAATGGGATCAAGATTTAGTTTATTACATGCTTTGATTGTCCCACATGCTTTATCTCTTTCCCTTCATGCATTGCCTCTGTCCTACACACTTTGCCATTATACCTCCATGCATTTATACCTGTAAGGCAGTGACTCTCAAACTAGGTGTAAATTACTTCTTGGAGTTGTATATAAATATATATTTTTTTTTGGGGGGGAAGGGATGGGGGTACTGGGGTAAAATGCAAAGGCTGGCACTTTCAATCACAAAGCCAAGAATTCGTCATCAAGACGCAAGTATTTCCCTCCATTCATCCCATTGCCTGATGGTAATGTCCTTGAGTTAGACAATAGTCAGTAGAAATATGAAATGTTCAAAGACAATACAACATCTAGTATTCTAATCTAGCCGTATATATCAATACTGGCATTATGTTTTGAATAGGTATAACGTAATTAATGTGATATGACATATTAAATTGGGTAACAAGCTTTGAAAAAAACTTAGAAGTCATCATTGCTTTAAAGGTACAGTTAGTTACAGTACAAGTACATATCCTAATTGCAAAACAGTCATCTACACCTTTCCATGGTAATTTTATTGCCATACATGCATTTACCCAGGTAATTAATAGGTCTGGTCTGAATTTTTACTAAAGACATGCAAACATTGTGAAATTTTTATACAAATATTTATCTAAAATTCATAAATTTATTTCGTGTGGATTTTGGGTTGGAAATTCAAACGTGTGATTTATGGCCATTCAATATTAGGTTATCCATGCTGTTAGTTTAGTAACATTAGTACTCAAATCCTTTTAACTACCAACGTAATCAATTCCGTGTACATCCAGGCACTACAGTACAGGAGACTTCAAAGTGTATAAAAGTAGTTACCTTGACAACTTTAGTGAAACAATAGTTACGTATAACTTCGAAAAATCAGTACACATAAACGGCAAAACCTACACATGCAGGCACCTATGGGGTTCAAGACCCTTCGTTTTCTCTGTTTTTGGTGGTCCGCGTTGGTCAGGAGACCTACCTTCATAGGTCCGCCGCTCATAGCCCCCGACTTGATCCTCCCCCGACGCATGCCAGCTTTTCTATGTCCACCACCTTCTCCTTCTTCTGTATTGTGGGAATTGCTTTCGTCTTCTGAATGAACACCCCGTCTCTCGCTGCTCTCCTCGTCCTCGTCCTCTTCCTCGTCCTCCTCTTCGTTTCCCTCCTCGTCGTAGTCCTCCTCAGGCCCCTCCCCATTGCCGTTTGTGCTGCTGTCAGTAGGCTTGCGGCCCAGTCTGCGTCGCTCGCCTCGTCGTCTCCTGAGTAGACGTTCCCCCTGTCAACGGGGATGGTAATGTGTAAGGAAACAAGTGAAAGAGAGAGATAGAGATAGAGATAGAGATAGAGATAGAGATAGAGATAGAGATAGAGAGAGATATAGAGATAGAGATAGATAGATGGAGAGAGAGAAATAGATAGATAGAGAAAGCAGAAATTAGTGACATTTATAAGTGGAGAATTTTTTGTGATGACTACGATCATCCTTTACCGTGAAACACCAGTGGTTTTTTAAGGCAAGGTCAATGACTTAGAAGACAGAAAGGGTCTGTTTTGCTTAGAATGTTTTGGTTTCAGAAATCCAAAATCTTAAAGTCATTGAGCAACACCTTAACTTGTGAAACAACTACTCACATAAAACAAATCTTTCAGTAGAAGTAAATAAAAACATACAGTGATCTCATAGTTTTCCTGTGCGGAAAGGTGCTTACAATGCTAGTCAGGAAAGCTTCTTTTTTAAGTGTTCTCCGTTAACATTGCATGAAATACTCGTACATATACTCGTATTGGCAGTATGTTTAAATATTTCTGCCTACGGGATTCAAGTCTTTGGCAGTGCGGCACTCTACCATCTTGAACTATCAACTGTGCTACGGTGTGGACGTACAAGACTGAGCGGTCTCTTTTGTACATCCACCCCATGACACATTCGGTAGCTTCCCCGGCTCAAGATGGTACAGTGCCACACTGACGAGGCTTCGAGTCCCTTAGGCAGAACTCTTCAATCAAAATGGTGTGAAATGTTTCATCTATTACTAAGAGACTTGCAAAATCATCTGGAAACTAGGGATTCTACAATTATTTTTCCAGTGCAGAGAGGGTTAAGGAAAACCGTGACTACTTCTTTGCAGCCTGCATCCACATGAAATTCACCTACCCCTGCCTGCCGATCTCCCGTGTAGTCCTCCTCTTCTTCGGCTTCTTCAGCCCCGTCTCCATCTCGTCTCTCTTCGTGCGCCGTTGACGCACCCCTACCAACGGCGTTGGGGTCCTTTTCCTTCGTTCTCCTTTTTCTCCGAACTCTGGTTTTGCTGCTGGACACAGTGTCCTCGTCATCATCATCACCGTCTTCATCTGTATGGCGTTCGTGGTCGGTTGGACCCTCGACATCCGAGTCATGGTCCACAAGCATGGTGTCGCTGTAGCCAGACTCCTGTACCGCGAGGTTGGAAAAAAGGGAAAGAAGAAAAAGAAGAAGAAGACAATTATTGTAATGAGTTATACAGTAGTAGCATGGGAGGCTTTTATGCCTTATGTGCTAATCGAAAGTGCGCTGGGTGGGGAAAGGAAAGGAAGGGCGTGCGATGGGTGTACAATGAACTTGGGTCTACGGTACAGGACGTCACAACACCAGCATGCGGCTTAGCCTCGTCATGCAGAATAGTTATCTGAGACATGGAGGAGATCCTAGTGTGGGGCAGCCAGATCATGATCAAACCGAACTGGACATTTTTATTTTTTTAACGAGTTACAGTGAGTGATCTGAGAAAGAGGTCCTTCTCTCTTTTCCAGAAGAAGGAGATGATGATGGTTTAACTATACCTTGAAGCCAGAGTCGCTCGTGTCCCTGCCGTAGGTGCTGGATGCCATCGAGGAGGCACTGGGGACAGCACCGTCCTGCTGCACCGTCAGGAAGTCTCGGCTGTTTAGCTTCATCACGTGGGTCCTCTCGTCGGACGAGTTGAAGGACTCGCCCACCACCTCCTCCTCCTCCTCCTCCTCTCCCACTTTGCCGGTTCTGTTTCTACCACGTCGCTTGCTGGACTTCGAGGTAGTCTCCGCCCCATCAGGAGTGTCCTCCCGAGGGCGTTCTTTCCACTCTGGCTTCTTTTGGTTATTTACGAAATTTCCGTCATTCACGTCAATGAGAGGTTTTGTCCCTTTCCCCATATACTTCTTGGAAGTTACGTTAACATTTACGCTTTTGTCACCGCCATGCTTTTTCATTGGCTTCGATTCTTTCTTCCTCTTCTGCAGTGGACTCTTTTTGTTCTGAGGCCCACGTGTGCCGGAGGAGGACTTGCCTGTGCCGCCACTTTTCCTCCTCGCCCCTTGACCCTCAGGACCCAGTCTCCCTCCCACGACCACCACATCCTCCCCCTCACTCTCCGGTGGCGTCTTTTCTTCTTTAGATTTGCTATTGTGTTCTTTATGTCCATATGCCCCACTCTTCTCGTTGCTTTTCATTCTCCTGTGTCGCATTACCCTTCCCCCCGATGTACGACCACCCTTCCCTTCCTTGCCTTCAGAGTCATGTCCAGAATTGGCGCCATCCTCACTCTCTTCGTCGTTCTCGGTGTCTCTATCTAAGCGCTCGTCTTTATGTGATGCCGCTATTTCGTCTTCAAAAGAAATTTTCCTTCTCGATCTACGTCGCGAGGAAGTTTCCCTTTCCCCATCACTGTATCTATCGTTCACCTCGTCCTCGCTTCCTTGGTTTTCTTCGACATCCTCTCTCCCAGAGGATCGTTTGGATTTCGTGTTTCTTTTGGTTCTCCTTGGTGTAGCTTGCTCTTCTTCGTCAGAATGTTCTTCCTTTTCCGCAGACGATTCATCTTCTTCGTCGGAGGGTGAGGCTTTTACTGGCTTCTTTGTAGCCTTTCCGTGATCTCCCGAATTGCTCTTTGCTGTTGTTGATGACTTTCGGGGGGATCTGCTTCGACTTTCTGCGGACTTGTTCATTTTAGTTGAAGTCTTTCGTCCCCTTGGGGATTTCAAAGACTTCTTGGAGATACTCTGACTTTTGTTTGGGGAAGACATTTCTTCAGATGAAGATTTTGAAGACTTTTTATTTTTGTTGATTACACCCTTTTTCTTGTCCTGATCTTTGATAGTATCGTCTTCTTCAGTTGATTTTGAAACGTGAAGAAGTTCTGCACCATTTTTGGCTGAACTAGTGTCCCCAGTCCCGTTCGAATCGTCTCCACTTTCATTTTCTTCTATACCTTCAGACTCGTTATCGTCAACTTTATCACTGCCACTTTCAGCTCCAGTTGTGTCATTACCGTGATGGTCTTCTTCTTCACCATCCTCCTTAGAATTTTCATTAGAAGATACCGACTTTGATTTTTTCTTCAATTTTGCACCTTTTTTCTTTCCTCCCCTGACTCCATCATCTACTTTTTCTTCTTCTTCATTTTGGTCTTCAGCTTCTCCCTCCTCATTTTCTTCCTCTTCATTTTCTTCTGGGTTTTCGTCCCCATTTTCCCCATCTTTGCTATTTCCAACAACTTCGTCGGTCTCTTTTGATGACTCTGAAGACTCCGTTCCTGTCTTGTCCTCGAGTTCTTTCTCCTCGACTTCCTCCTCCGTCTCGTTGCCCCCCCTTTCGCTTCTCTTGTTCTCAACCACTGTATTCTCTTCTTCGCTGTTTCCATCTTCTGCCTTCTCCCCCTCCTTCTCCCCCTCCTTCTCCCCCTCCTTCTCCACTTCCCCGTTCTTTTCCTTCTCTATCACTTCACCCTCTCCATGACTGTCACCATTACTCCCTTGAGTTTCTTTATCGTCTGTACCCTCAGTTCCTTCCCCTTCCAAAGAGCTGCTATTTTCATGCTCGTTTTCCTCCATCGCTTTCCTCTCGGTCTGTCTTTCCTTCTCGACTGCGCTCCGGATGTCCGACTTCCTCCGCGTCTTTCCTCCACTCTCTTCGTCTTCCGTTTCCTCCTCGCCTTCGCTTTCTTCCTCCTCTTTCTTTCCCCCTTTGACTTCCTCTCCCTCGTCCTCCTCTGCTACCTTTTGGAGTGGTTCTTCTCCTCGAGAAGGTTCCTCCAAGTCTTGTTCCATCTGCGCTCTGGCTTCCTCCTGTTCCAGGATCTCTTGTAAATTGAGCTCCGATGTAAAAGTCTAAGGATGCAAGGGGTCGATCGGCAGTGGGTAGGCAGGCGAGGGAGCGGGTGGAAAAAAAAATGTGGTGGATGAGCTCAGTGAGAGATGAAGGGAAGGGCCTCGTCAAAAATGAACTGAAAAGTCTAAATGTGTACGTGGGAAACAGGTCTACATTTCAAACAAGGGTTTATGGGAATGACGACTATTCGTAGAAAAGTCTCTCTAAGCTGTTATTTGTTAACCAGAAGGATTTTTTTTTACTATTGGGGTAGTGTTTTGAGGATGCTGAAGTGAGAGTGGCAAAGGAGAACACCTACCAATTTTGTGACATGGTTATGGCGGAAGTACCCTTTACTCACATTAATGGGAGGAGTGTCAGAAGTTGGCTGAAATGTATTAATAAAATGATCTACTTTGGTAGGGAAATAAAAACAGATGTCAAATCACTACAGGGTTGGGACACTGACACAAAGTAACAAAATGAGTTGAGCTCTGGGCACGAACTATGTAATACCTTCCCGTGCAGACAGACACGTACATTTACGTATAAACTTCTCCTCGCGTAGCTTTGTCTTAAGTGGCTCTTCTTTAGCTACGACGCAGGCATTTTCAGTTTTCTTTACGGGGTTACAAAATTTGAGAAAAAGAGTTTAGAGATAAACGCTTTTTACTTAGTAGAACCCGATGTGAGAAGACTGAAAACACGACTGACAAAAGACAACTTGATGTGGATATGGTTTGAAGAATTAAGGAAAAGTCGATGAGTCTGTCTGCTAGAGAATTATGACCGGGAAGGAATGTGCCTTTCCTTTTCGCTCTAAATCAGCTAATAGGTCTGCTCGTCACTTCTGTGTGGCCGCCGCATGCACGCGGACAGTTTGCCTCATATGATGCTCATCTGTCCTGTGTTCCCGAGAAGGAAGGTGTTAACATCAACCAAAAGTGGCGATTCTGTCCGAAGGAACCAATAACATCCGAAGGCGCAACCCGTCCGTATGTATGCGGCTCTACACTTTAGTAGTTACAACACAGGCTTTTCTCGGTTGATATCGGTGTGTACAGATCCTAATTGGTTACTGCCTAAGATTTCTTCCAACATAGAAACTTCAAGAAAAACATCTTGGATTAACCGTGTCGCTGTATCTAGAAGGGTAATGAGCAAGATTACCAACCCATTTCGAAAGGTGAATGGAAGAGGGTCTTTCTCTTCCCACCAATGTGTATATTCCAGCCATAAGACTTCCGCCTCACCCTAAGGGGACAACTGGGCTATCTAGGAAGCTTAGATGTCATGGAGTCCTTCACCGTCCTAATTCCTTCCTCTCTCTTAAGGAAGCGCTTGTGGAGGAGGAGAGTGTGACAAGCGTCTAGAAGCGTGCATCACCCCCCACGCCCTTCGTAACTCCTTCGGGAGGGTTACCTACATTCCCGCATGCATGCCAGAGCTTGCCGGGAGTGTGTAAAGCTACCGACAGGACACCTGAATGCACATTCGTATGCATCTTGCCGTGATGAGGCTTCCATTACCTGCCACATGTCAGTGTCATGTGTCTTATGCACGCCCTGACGAGTGGTGTAATGGTATAGGCTGTTACACAGGAATGTGTAAGATATATACATATATTACATAAACGCGTTGTACGTGTGTGTGTGTGTGTGTGTGTGTGTGTGTGTGTGTGTGTGTGTGTGTCTGTGTGTGTGTGTGCGCGCGCGCCTCGCTAAGGCTAAAAGTACAGCAAATTTCATGACGTCCCATCTCTATATACTATCATTGATTAAACTAAAAAGTAATATTAAGTTTTGTTTGACCTTTCTAAATGCCATGGACATGTCCTATCCCCTTAACAGGATTACGTCTAACTGGACACGTACACTATGTTAATATATATATTTAGTTTGCTACAGCGTACGTCTACATGTTTGTGAGACTGTGGTTGTGTACTGATGGGTGTTCCTGTCATAATAATTATTTCCTTCTATACTTTTTTGTTGTTTGTCTTTAATATGTTTCATTGAATCCTTTTGTGGTTTTGGTCTCAACTATCTGACCTGAAAAAAAAAAGATCCATTGTTCTTTTTGTCTTATTTTATTTCTAAAGTTTTCAAATGTGTCTTCGCGTCCTGATTGTTTATACCTGTCAGGAGGCTAGGGCGGTTCCCCATACAGAGGACTTGTTGATATGGTGTTTAATGAACCATGCCCTTGGTCCAACTCGCTGGCGGCAAGGTTCAAGCTGCCGTCACCTCGACTTCCGTCTCAAATAGCGACACCCTAACCCGCTCGGTCAGCGTGCATCCTTTGTGCACTTGTAAAGAATGATCATTTAGTTTCTCCTTCATCTTTGCATAGTCATTTTTTTTAAATTTATTCTTCTTTTATGTCAGTATCAATAACCTGAAAAATCATCTTATAATGTCCCTGAATAAAGGGCATTTAGTACTGTGTAACTAGTATTCTTTTCTTAATCCAGGGTGTAACTGAATGTATAAATGTATACATTTCTTGTCTCATATACGGAGAAGGCTGTTGTAATCTCATCCCTATAGAGAGAAAATTATATATATATATATATATATATATATATATATATATATATATATATATATATATATATATATATATATATTTCATTCTCTTCAGCAGTGTGGTGTCCCTTCGGTTATAAGGTATTAGTTTTCTTGATTAGCCCTTTCCATATAGTGGGGTATATATTGCTTTCTTCTAGCTGACGCCTGTCAATTGTATTCAGTTAAGTGGTACTCTGGAAGCAATGGAGTTGATACACAATGTTTCAGACGTTTTCTTTTCGCACCTCAAGGAGCTAATAAACCTTTGTATTTCTTCTAATTGCGTGATATTTTTTCAATTATATATTAATATACCCAGTTAGATAAATGCTTAGTATAATTTCAAGTGTGTTTTCAGGATTTTTATCCTCAAAAGGATACCACGATCTTTTGCTCCGTTGTCTTGCAGACTTGAAGCTGGTGTGGTCGCCCACGGAGCCATCTCTCGCATGATTAAATCTGTCATTGTCTCAGAACTCCACAATGCCATTATAAGCCAATGAAGTTATCCCGACCACCCTTCTCGGGGTAAGGTCACAAGTCAACTGCCCAGTTTTCGATTTACCAGTGTCGAGAACTGGCGTATGATTGGTTGAAGGTTTTCACTTACTCACCCCTGATTGGTTCGCCGTCGAGGTCCTTGATCTGTTTCACGGATATGTAAAGGAGACCCCGAGGTTATGGATGGAAACCAGCGGCCTTTGTCTTGAATTGAATACCATCGGAAGTTATGTTTAAGCCCGAAACTATATAAGGATATGCACAAGAGAAGTGACCAAACCTACAATTGTGACTTTTCCCGGAATATTCAGCGAAAGATTTTCAGAACAGAACTTATGCAAACTAGAGTTACTTTTCATCTTCATGTTGAAATACTTATCAATTTGATTTGGTATCTTCTCTTGCGAGGCTACTGAAGACCCTAGATTTTGAAGGTGATTCCTGATGTTTTTGAAATGCGCGTTTGGTCTTCTCTTGTGTGTATCTGCATATAATCTATATACATCAGACATTTCAGAACCAGTCCGGAATGAAGAATACATTTTCTACGCCGGTAATGTAACTCCTATTATTACAACACCAGACAAACCAGAAACAATGTTAGCGATCCGTACAAGAACAACGAATTCAGAAGTAAACGAAGATTAAGATGGAGACCTATATAAGTATAGCTTCAAAGGTAAGCTGCTTGGTGCATTACAATCACGGGTGGGGCTGTCCACATCAACAAAGAATGAGATCCTCAAGAAAATCTGAACAGTCTCCCAACATCTTTAGAACTACTGGAAGAACGGGAAATAGAAAAGAACTCTTCATCAAGTATCCGTGGGTATCGTACTGATGTATCCTGATAAGATACTGATAAGATATCACTGAACACTACAGGAATATCCCATGCAGTAACTACAAAGCATACAGACCAAAGACACTGGATTATAAATACAATATACAGAAAACTAAATAATGTACAGGCTACACACTAAACTCAACATGCAGTCAATCAACTCAACACTATATGATAGAACATGCAAAACATGGATCACGGTTGTCAACATGTGGACACGACAATATAATTAACAGAAGGACAAATCAACAAACACACACGTACGCACGCACACACACACACACACACACACACACACACACACACACACACACACACACACACACACACACACACACACACACACACACACACACACACACACACACACACACACACACACACACACACACACACGCGCGCGCGCGCGCACGCACACACACACACACACACACACACACACACACACACACACACACACACACACACACACACACACACACACACACACACACACGTCGGATTGACAGCGAAGATTGGAACTCCGGAAAAAACGCAATTTTCGTGGATTTCAGCGACGAGGGAGTACCTGTGTTGTATTAGTAGGGAAGGGGAAAGCTCGTGGTGTAGTGGGCAGGTGAAGAAAAAGGAGAAGGGGAGGCATTATTGAGGAAAATGGAAGAAAATGAGGAAGGGGAGGAACGGGCCTTGGACGTCAGAAGGGGTGTCAACAAAAGGTGTGCAGATGACACAGACGAGGTCGAACAGGTGAGCAGAGGTATTAAAAGTAGAAATATAGATAATAGCAGCTCAATGGAAAGAGGAGATAATTACTTCTATGGATTTAATGAGGGAGGAGATGACAACCTCCCCCGACTAGTAAGTCTAGAGGAGAAACTAAAAAAATGAACGAAGCATGGGAGGTTAGGTTTAGCCAACTAACACTAGTTACACAAAAAGTTAATAACCGGAAGAACTAAAGAAGGAGAACCAAAACCTAAATAAAGAAATAGAAGAATTAAAAAGACAGTTAAGAGAAGTAAAGGATGAGAATGAGGAATTAAAGAGGAATAATAAAGAGAATAGAGTCCATAGCAAAAGAGGTAAGTGGTTGGAAAAAAGTCCAAGAGAATAACAAAACTGAATTTAGAGATATAGTGAAACAACAGATGAATGAACAAACTAAGGACACATTTATTAAAGTGATGAGAGAGAAGGAGAATATAGTAAAAGACTTAGCAGATAAAAAGAAATGTATAATTATATTAGGAATGGAAGAGAAACATAATCCAAATAGGACTACAAGAGTAAAGTGTAAAGAAGGAGAAAAAAAATAAACAAGGTATCAAAATAGTTCAAGAAGGTGAACAAGAAATAGGGGAAAAAATTGAAGAATATATAAATTGGGAAAATGCAATATAGACAAGACCAAACCAATTAAGGTCAAATTCATATCACAAACAACAGCAGAGAATGTCTTATCAAAAACAGGGAAACTAGCGAAAAGTGATCAGTATAAACAGGCATGGATAAAAAGAGAGATGAATAAAGAGGAAAGATAGGAAGAGAAAAGAAAAAGAATAGAAGCTAAGGAAAAAACGAGAACAGAACAGAGTCAAAGAGAAATTCTATTGGAAAGTAGTTGATATGAAAGTGACAAAATGGTTCATAGCAAAGAAAAACGGAAGGGAAACAGAAAACAGGATGGAAGTAACAGAAAATTAAAAGTGTCTTTCACAAATATACATGGCGTAATAACAGGCTTGAATGAACTGAATGATTACCTGAAGGAAAAAGAACCGAACAGAATGGGAATTGTAGAGACAAAATTGAAAGGTCCACTACCACCCAACAGTGTAGGACATGGCACATATAATTATTGGATTAAAAACAGAGAAGTAAAAAAAGGTGGTGGAGTTATATTCCTGACTAAGAAGGATATAAATGTGAGGAATATTACATATGGAAAGAATAGAGTGGAGATGATTATGATGGAAATAGAGGACAGGGACAAGAAGAGCAGGAAGTTTGTGGTAAATTATGTGCCTCCTAAAACGGCTTTGTGGGAAGAGAGAGAACACAAAAATATGTTAGAAAACACAAGGATAACACTAAATAAGATAATGGAAGATGGAGGAAGAATAGTTATAATGGGTGACTTTAATTGCAAAGAAATCTGCCGGGAAGAGATGACAATGAAAGGTGGAGACGACCTATGGGGAAATGTACTACTTGATATGATTATAGAACATACAATGACACAATGGATACAAGAGAATACTAGGTATAGAAATGAGGAAGAACAATTGAGACTGGACCTAATAATCTTATCAGAACCTGAAATAGTGGACAAGATTGAATATAAGACAGCTATAAGTAAGAGTGACCACATATTAGTTGAACTGGAACTAAACGAGAAAAACAAATTTTGATAAAATAAGAGAATTTAAAAAAAAGCAGACTGGGAAAGGATGCGCAAGGAGGAAACAACAATAGAAGAGAAATGGAATATTTTGACAAAAATTTATAAAGGAGTGGAAAAGTATGTTCCAAGACAAAAACAAGAAAAGTTACATGTAAAGTGTTGATACAACATAAATATGCACCGATTTAAAAGACAAAAAGGACAAAGCTTGGATAAAATGGAAGAAAGACAAAAGACCTGAAAAATGAAAAATATATACTAGTTATAGAAATGAATATGTACAAGTATGCAGAGAAGAAAAGAGAAAATACGAAAAGGATGTCATAGAAAAATGTAAAGATCAACTAAAACTATTTTATAGATTTGTAATACACAGAGGAAATAGAAATGGCAGAAACTATGAGCAAGCATCTTAAATTAGTGTTTACGAGGGAGAACATACAACTTAGAGATGTCGATTTGGGGGAGAAAGTCCCCCTATGAAAGAAACAGAAGTAACAAGAAATGAAATAATGAATCACTTGATAAGACCAAGATTGGAGTATGCAGCGACGACGTGGTCACCAAGTACGAAAAAATGTATAACAAAACTTGAAAGAATACAAAGAGCAATTACGAAATTGGCACCAATGCTCTCAGAACTATCATATAAGGAGAGACTGGCAAAACTTGAGCTACAGACATTAGAGCAAAGAAGAGAGAGAGGAGACTTGATAACTATTTATAGAATCATGAAAGGCATAGAAATTATTGATAGAGAGGATCTAATGAAATGGGATAGTAGAGATACAAGAGGACACGGAAAGAAGATAAAAAAAGACAATTATAGAAGAGACCTGAAAAAGAACAGCTTTCCCCACAGGATAATAGACGTTTGGAACAAGTTAGATGAAAATGTGATGTGTGCAAAAACGATACACGAATTCAAAAACAGTTTAGATAAAACGAGATATGAAGACGGGACACCACGAGCATAGCTCCCCTTCCCGTAAAATACAACTAGGTAAATACATCTAGGTAAGCACGCACGCACGCACGCACACACACACACACACACACACACACACACACACACACACACACACACACACACACACACACACACACACACACACACACACACACACACCCACACACGCACACACACACACGTAACAGAGTACTTCGTTGCTTGGGAGCACACTAACAACTTGTTCCACTAGGACAGAACTGGAAAACTAGCTCACATACAATAAGCGTTCAACAATCACGGGCAGATTGATTAGCTTCACATCTTGCTCATTTTATAGAAACATTGATTAAAATGCACTGAACTCTACTCCTGGTAGATTAATAAGCAGAGTAGAACTTCGTTTTCAATCTTAAATTTTTTTTTTTTTATAAAACTCCTAAAACTCCCACTGAAGATTTATTTGGAGTGTATAATAAAATCGGATATTTCTGTACCTATCTTTATTTGACGGCAAACATACGCATAACAAAAACACATTAATACAATGAGTTGGATATTTCAACCGCATTCACTCGATCACTTCCTTCAATATTCCTTACCCATCTTCGACAACTTGCTGATCTATTCACTCTTTCCCTTCATGCAAATTTCCAATTACCTCCACAAACACCACACAAAGGTCTATTCACGAGAGCCTGTGTACTTTTCCTTCCATTGAATAGCCCCTGTGGACACACAAGACACATCAAAATAAGTAGACAGTCAATTGCCTTAGCCTGACTCTGATCCTGAATATGAATCTGCCTCACACTGGACAGAAAAACTACCGCTGGCTAATACCACAGTCTACCCTCTGCAGCAGCCCTCGTCTTGGCTTGATCAGTGACGACGAACAGCTCATTCTTCAACACGCAAACTTTCGTGGTTTCAGCCACGGCTTGAAAGAGATGATTGTCTCATTCTCAGTAACACTCCGGTTCAGCCATAACCACCTCTTTTTTACACTCATGTACAGACGAACCCGCGACTACTCAAACCTTCCTGGAGACTTCCTCTGACAGCCTAAATTTTTTGGCATCTCGAACAGAGATGAATGCCTGCCGCCACCGGCCTTCTTGTCACGGTCTGACATAGAAGCGCCCCAAACAGTAACCGATCCGTATCATCGCCCTGAGATATGTACAAATACTTTTTTTGCATATAAAAAATAGTGTTACAACGTCTTTTAACTGCATTATACCATAAACTATTGGTGAACTAATCTTCATTCTTGCGTCACGATAAGTGTTTAATTTCATATTTAAGAAGTATTGGGTAAATCGTTGTGTTTTCGTGTCTTTGAGAGTTCTTGTATCGGCATCATAGAGTCGAGATCTACTTCCAACAATCTGGAAAAACTTCATGTGCACTTATAGAGGAGTGTACGTGTTTGTTATTTCAGTGCTCTGTATCTGAAATAAATGACTGTACAATGGATGTGTATCTTTTACTATACATTCTGTATCTTTTACTGTACATTCTGTGTACAGTTAGATGTGCACCATGGGCACGTCTAATAACATGAGTATTTGCATCACACAAAGTATACATCCTTGTTCACCAGGTTCAAGTCACATGACACCTGTAGGTCGTCACACCACTCCAGAAGTACAATTCAGCACACTAGATATGCACGCGGGATGGGTAACCTCATTGTTGTACATAATGCCTCACGGGTTTCAATGGTTTTCACGGAAATGGTGGGATAAAGTCTTGTTCTTAGAAAGGAAAGTTTGACCAAAGACCACATAAGTATCGCTCTTTTTCGGAGCTAAGGTTCTCGTTGTAGGTAACTTGGTGATTAAGTGCGAGTGGACGCAAGAGACCACTTGTATCCAATCACAAATTTCGTGAAGATTTCTGAGAGAGGGTAAATTAGCACTCAAAAAAAAAGGGAAAATTTGAGTGTCGCAAACATAAAAACTTGAAACACGTCTATGGTACAAATGTGCAGAAGGGTCAACGAAAGCCGTGAGTGAGATCACCACTTCACTCCACACCACAAACACAAACACACACACACACACACATGCGTTCTGGTTTTTTGTCGTCAATCCGTCTGTCTTTACGGGCAAAGACGCATTCGACGGCCTTCCGGTAGCTTTCCTAGGACTTTCAGGAGTCCATCATCGGGGACCTTAAATTCCTAAGAAGCCGTAAAATTTACTAGGCACCATAACTAGCTACAGCAATATTAAAAACAGCCGTTTGTCCTATAAGCCTACTCAATAAACACAAAGAAAATGGTTGTTAACACTTGGCATTCGAAATCGGGCCTACGACTTACTTGTGCGTCTCGGAGAACGGGTCGTCGTTCCTTTGGGTTGAGATCGGAGGTGTCAGTCTGCGCCTCCGGGTTGACAGGCGAGACTGTCATGGTGGACATACTTGACTTGAGCACCGATGAGGTGGAGGAACTAAGGAGTTCGTCCGGGTCTGGAGTGACGTCACTGGGTGTCGCTCCCGTACTATCGTGTCGGTTGGCCTCCAGAGCTCTGAAAGACAAAAAAAACTCTAAAGTAAAAAAAAAAAAAAAAAAAAAAAAAAAAAAGACCAATTTTCTATGTTAAAGAACTAACAAATTCAACCATGCAATAGGAATAAGAAATTAACATATTCAGAGAAATATGTCGAAAGCTGTCAAAAGGAACTTTTTATCCGTCAAGATATATAAAGACCAGGCAGACTCACAAGCACAGATGGATAAGTAAACAAGATGGCATTTAGGTCAAACTTTGGGTCAGAATACATACAATATCCTCCTTAATGCCTGAGCCATACCTCTGCATCGCCTTCTGCAGAGCATGTTTGTCGGTCAGCTTCGACGCTAGAACTCCTCCGTGCAGCTGCAGATATTTCGCTGTGCCACGGTTACCTCTGGCCACAGCTGCATCCAAGGGAGTCAGCAGCTGGCCCCGCGAATTTCTCATTATTGGGTTGATGTGGGCCTGGAAGAAGAAGAGAAACAAATGAAAATATGTAATAGTTCTCGTGGACTTTCTGTATTTAGCTAACCCGGACGCCACCTTTTAGATAACATAAGAATATAAGAATGAAAGAGGCTGCAAGAGACCATAAATCCTACACTAAGCACTTCCATGTTTATTACCCCCTATTATCCCTATCCATTAAGTTATCTAATCTTCTTTTAAAACATCTCATATTTTCAGCGCTTACTACATAGTTACAAAGTTAACCACTCTGTTGGTAAACCATTTCTTGCCTATTTCCTTATTAAACCTAAATTTGTCCAATTTGTATCCATTACTACAAGTCCTGCCTTACTGTCTTAATAAAATTACTTTACCTGCATTGCCCTCGTTAAAGCCCTTGACCAATTTGAATACCTCTATCATATCTGATGGGTATTAGTACAAGTGTGACACAAACAAGGTCATCATATTAAGACAATAGGGCAAGACTCGTAGTAATGGATTTATATTGGACAAATTTTGATTTAAGAAGGAAATAGGCAAGACCTGGTTTACCAATAGTTGGTTAACGAATGGAATAAACTTAGCAACCATGTAGTGAGCGCTAAAACTGTCGATTGTTTTATGATAAGGTTAGACAACTTTATGGATGGGGATGCCAGGGTGATAATAGACATGGAACTGCCTAATGTAGGCCCTACGGTCTCTTGCAGTCGGGACTAAGGGCATTTAAAAGGAGTTATCTGTGGTCAGACCTGGTTTCTATTAACATTACAGCACAATAACTAACTCTTCGAGTTTCACCAGTAGGTAGTTTGGAGATGAATTTAAGATTACAGTTTCGTTCTGAATCCTAACGGGTTACATTGTGGTTATAATGGCAAGATATACTGACAGGTGACCTTTCGGTCAATAACAAGGTCAGATTCAAGAAAAAATGTATATATCATAAAAACTTGAAATGATAGCAAAGGTAATAAATATAAACAAGATAAAAAATTTTTTTATATATATATATATATATATATATATATATATATATATGTATATATATATATATATATATATATATATATATATATATATATATATATATATATACATATATACACAATGGGAAAAATGAAGTAAAGCAAGACAAAATAGAATGATAAAAAACATAATAAAATAGAGTAAAATGTAACAAGATAAAATAAAATAAGATAAAATAAATAAAAATAGAATAAAATGAAATAAGAAAGTAAACAGACACCCAAACAATCACTTGAAAAATAAAATAAAAGAAATGACAAACACTATAGAATCTCAAAACAGAGTTGTATTACATTCTGGTTCCCCAGCCGGAGGCTTATTCCATTCTGTAACTACACGGTTAACGAAAATGGTCCTTCTTATTTCAAGGCTGAATCCTTTGCATCTTGAGACCATTATTCCTGGTTTGGTTAGTTTTTAGAGCAAAAATATTCTTCTTTCTGACGTCACTGATTCTTCTTGAAATAATGAAGACGTATATCTAACTCAAACGTTTAGATTGTTTGCATGTGATTTACTTTCGATATTGGGCTTCAGATTTATAACTCGCCTCTGTATCCAGTGCCTCGCTATCTATAATAAGGTTATCGTAGCGCTGGTGGCGTAATTTAAAACGTGTTGATCTCGCAATCGCTTAGTTGTGGGTTCGAATTCCGCACTCCTCCCCGGTTTCTAGCAAATAGGGCAAAGGTGACGGGTTCAGACGGAGGTACTCAGAGCCCTATGGCGTAGGTTCCTCACATTCTGTGTTTGAAGATTTCTTTGTTGTCTAAACCTCCAACGAGCGAAACCTAGTGTTTACCAAAACAACTACATTAGTTTGTCTAGATCTCCCTAACTATCCATTTGATTCGAGTGATCATTTACCATTCCGTACAGCCCCAGAGAGAATCAAGACTTCCCTTGCCACCAGTTTCAACTACAATAGCCCAATGTTATATAATGGGTTTCCAAAACACATCAGATATATCATAGGTTGCTCCAACATCAGCTTCAAAGACGAACTAGACAAATACCTAAGGACACTACTTGATGAGCCCCCTATGCTTAGCTACATAGCGTACTGCAGGGCAGCCTCCAAATTCGTGCTACAACATATCACCCTCCTGAAGAAAGATATCCGTGATGGTAGAGGCGATGGACCATCATAGCTTGAGGAAGACCAGCTAGATCAAGGGTTCTCAACCTTTTTCCCGTTACATACCCCGTGAGTCATCAGACCATCGACCCGTACTCCCATTAACGTGACACAGAATATAGAATGGTAATATATTAAGACTAATTGAATATACAATGGTACTACAATGGATATCAAGTGGTTTAAATTGTAATGACTTTATTCATCAGTTAAGCATTAACATAAAAAAACAATGTACGGTGTTTTCCATCTACATATTTAAATGTTCAAGTAATCGTTTGCTAGTCATTCAAGTACTTCTGTAAACCGTCCCAGGAACCCCAGGTTGGAAACCCCTGCTCTAGATTCTACTAAGCAAGCTAAGCTAAGTATTAGGAACCGTATTCCACTACCATTTCCACAACCAAGCATTAAGTTATCTATATACGGTACACATGCTACCAAATTAAAACAAATTGTACCTTACATCCTACTACCCACTCGCTCTTTAGCAACACGAGTACACCAGAATTAAATATTTTTTTTTACAGTTTTGTGGATCTCTCCTCTAGAATTTGGGTCCACCCTCAGCTGCATAAAACCTGGCGTTAGCGAGTTGATATACTGACAGGGTTAACCTTAACTCTCTTGATACCTCCTACCTCCACCTAAATAAATTAGTCTGGCATTAGATATTATAAATTCTATGAATTGAGCCATTCTAAGGAAAGGGCTCAAACCTACATAAGGAGGGGGGCATCTAGTCGGATCATTTGGGAAAAAAAAACCTTAATGAATATGGTTGATTTATGTCTAAATCGAATAAAGTGTTCATTTTACGTTTCATCTGTGTTTACATATTCAAAACACCTTCCTTTCTCATGTTATTTTCTATTGCTAGGCCTTAGGCTTGAATCTTTGGGGCATACAATCAAGCAGTTGGCCCCGGGCATTACCAGACCTGTGGACGCCTCTGTCCGCCTCAAGTGGCACTGAAGGCAACCAGGGCAACTAACACGCATCGAGTTCGGTGGTCCGTTAGGACTGGACGTTGCGTTGAACAGTCAATAATTCAGAACAAGTAAAGAGGACCGACCACATGTGCCCTGCCCCTCCCAGTTCCACCTGCCCTTCACCATCCTCAACCACTTCCTCCTCCTTCTCCTCCTCTGCATGGCTTTCAACCCACCTGATGCTCACTCTCTGCTGCTTTACCTTGCTCAGTCTCTACTCTACTTTATCCTTCACCTCCTTCTCCTCCTCCTCTTCCTCTTCCTCTTCCTCTTCCTCCTCCAGCAGAATCCTCAGATTCTCTCCAGAGCCCTCAGACACCCAGAGCCCTCCCCCCTTGGCACAGACCCCCCTCCCGACTCTCATAAAAAAAACCTATGGTCTTCCTAGGGTATACTGCTCTTTATCAAAGAACCTTTACTTTATTTTATTTTTTTATTATTTCCCTATTTTTCTGAAGAATATCGAAGTCGGGTTTTATAAATGAGGGCGTATTTGTTGTTAGGATACATAAAGTAAAAGGTCTAATGAGCACGTTCATACAACCAGACAGGACTTGAACTGGTTTGACCTGACCCTCAAGCTCCTTCGAGGTTAATTACGCTCTTAAAGATAAAAACCTTTTCCTTTCAAATTAGTGCCCGTGGTCCTTAACGTTGATTTTCCTTGCGTTCTTCAACGGCAAGTTCTTCGCCATGGCAAGTCAAATTTTCGAGAAGAAGCAGTATAAGCAGAAGAAGAAACAGAAGAAGAAGCAGAATTTAATTACTGACCATACATGGTATGGATCTGACACCTTCACCGATGATACACTTCACAGATTTTGTTCAAATAACATTTCTTAATGAAAAATTGTTCTAGACAAAGGGTTGAAAACGCGTTGTGATTGGTGGAGAGTCAGTAAAGAAACGCTATGATTGGCTACCTCCTCGCGTCTTTGGTGACGTCATTATGTGCCAACGCGCATGCCGGAAGGGGCACCAGGCCATCTCGAGTTTTATGTCTTTCTTGTTTTCAAATAAATATTTGCTTTTCTTTTCGCATTCACACGAAGTCAGGAAAAGAGAGAAAGAAAAAGAGAAAGATATATATATATATATATATATATATATATATATATATATATATATACATATATATATATATATATACATATTTATATATATATATATATATATATATATATATATATATATATATACACACATATATATGTATATGTACATATATATATATACGTATATATATATATATACACACATATATATATATATGTATATATATATATATATATATATACGTATATATATAGAGAGAGAGAGAGAGATAGATAGATAGATAGATAGATAGATAGATAGAGAGAGAGAGAGAGATAGATAGATAGATAGATAGATAGATAGATAGATAGAGAGAGAGAGAGAGGGAGAGGGAGAGGGAAAGGGAGAGGGGGAGGGAGAGGGAAAGGTAGAGGGAGATGGAGAGGGAGATGGAGAGGGAGATGGAAAGAGAGAGGGAAAGGGCAAGGGAAAGGGAAAGGGAGAGGGAGAGGGAGATGAAGAGGGAGATGGAAATGGAGATGGAATGGGAGAGGGAGATGGAGATGGAAAGGGGGAGGGAGATGGAGAAGGAGATGGAGATGGTGATGGAGATGGAGAGGGAGAGGGAGATGGAGAGGGAGATGGAGAGGGAGATGGAGAGGGAGATGGAGATGGAAAAGGAGATGGAGATGGAGAGAGAAATGGAGATGAAGATGGAGATGGAGAAGGAGATGGAGAGGGAGATGGAGATGGAGAGGGAGATGGAGAGGGAGATGGAGAGGGAGAGGGAGAGGAAGATGGAGAGGGAGATGGAGATGGAGATGGAGATGGAGATGGAGAGGGAAAGGGAGATGGAGGAGGAGATGGAAAGGGAGATGGAGATGGAAAAGGAGATGGAAAAGGAGATGGAGATGGAGATGGAGATGGAGATGGAGAGGGAGAGGGAGAGGGAGAGGGAGATGGAGATGGAGAGGGAGAGGGAGA
>NC_134790.1:32963198-32973198 GCF_046742065.1 Oratosquilla oratoria
CCTACATTCTACCTCCAACTTCCATTTGAATAACTAGAATGACTTCTCTTACATCTAGACACACACCTTTCAACAGTATGTCTAACATTTGTATAGTTTTATAATCCTTTAGTTTATCATTTAACTTTGTTACATATGACGGAAAGATAATCTAATATTTGGAGATTTGAAAAATAGTATAGTGTAACTGAAGTCGTTTTCACTCGAACGAACTCTCAACTGTCGGCGCTGATGAAACCCATGGCAGCCCAGTGTGATAGCCCCTTATGCACCTGTCATTCAGTCACTGAAAGGGAGGTTGCCACGAGGCTGAAGGTTCTCCAAATATCGTAAAAAAGTAATTTGTGAGGTACATTGTCAAAGATTTCCCCAGATCTAGATACACACCATCCACCCAACCGCTTTTTTTTTTTTTTTTTTTTTTTTTTTTTTTGTTGTTGTAGCGCGGTAGTCTCTCAGGTAAAGGGTAGCGAATTTAAGACACATACCTCTCCATTTCTCAATCCTAAACGGTTGTCCGCCAAAATGTCCATCTTCTCTAGATATTTTGATAATTTGTCTTTCATAGTTCTATCACGCAATTCAATATAATACTGGTTAGAAACACTAGTCTATATATAATTCAGGGGTCTCCTTATTTTCTTCTTTATAGATTGGTACCACATTAGACTTCTTCCAATCTCAAGTCGCTATCCCTTATTCCAGTAAACGCACAATTAAGCTGTACATCTTGTCCATAGGTTTTCTGCACTCCTTCATTTGCCTGGGCTTGCCTTAAATCTAGGACTTCAAGAAGTTTATGCCATTCCTTCATTTCCGCTTTTATATCCTTGAACACAACATTTCTGACCACTATTCTTTACACAATCTCTTTCCTTAGCAAATACCGATTGGAAACTTTTGTTCATTTCAACTTGTAGGTGACTTCACATATAATTCCTTCTACTTTTGGGCTTGTGTGTGTCCTGTATTATGTGTTGTGTTGTATGTATGTGTTTTTGTGCATGTGTATGTGTGTTTGTGTAAGTGTGTGTACATGTGTTTTTTGCATGTGTGCGGGCGCTCGCTCTCGTGTGGTGTGTGTGTGTGTGTGTGTATTCACCTTGGTCTTTGGATCGCGTGTTGGACTCGTGATCGACAGCTATTTCCCTCCCGGAAGAGAGCTTAGAGCTCGTATGACCGATCTATGGGTAATGCTATGACCTTACACCTACACCCACCCACCCAACTCCCCGCCCACGAGAGTCGAAGTAACGACCCGAAGCGCAGCGATACCGAAATAATTTCAGCCCTGGGCAGGATTCGAACCAGGTACTGCCGCACCTCCGTACTGGCAGTCCAGTACTCTATCAACCGCGCCACCGAGCCTTTTGTGTTTTGTGTGTGTGTGTGTGTCTGTGTGTGTTTGTACGCACATAAGCTTGCTAAAAGATTCCACGTTAATCTCTTGGGATCAAAGTTTTTAAGACAAAACTTTTGTTGGACTCAGAAGCAAGTCATGAGCTTGTGTTATAAAAAAGTAAACAAGTTGAGGCTTGGGTTCAAGGATTTACATACTCATGAGGGGATTGTAAGCTCAGTCCTTCGTGTTAGTTACTTATATTGAATCTAACTTGTTTGAAACAACTAAGTCCTAAAATATTTTTCTAGCTTATTGCAGATTATTTTTATCTAAATAAGAAGAAAAAATAGAAGGAAGGTGTCTGTTGTTAGACAAAATAAAATCTTCAAAGGTCATCAAGTTGGGTTAAAGAGGTTCATCTAATCAGTGATTTTTTTCGTACAAGACTTGTTACATGTGGATGACCTTGTCGAAATGTTCATCTCTTAATCGTCAGAGCTCTTGCAGTCATACAAATAATCAACTCTACCCACCATCATTAAGGTATCAGCTTTAAAGGGGCATTTTGGGCATAAAATTACGAACGCCTGTAGCATAATCCGGAGGCCATTTTTGTAGTTACCCCTAAACATTTGATGAATTCCGGTTGCAACAGTTTTTGTAGCTCTCAAAACCTGATTTAATCCAGTGTAATTATATTCTCCTTTTCCGGGTAGTAACTATGTTGGATAAAAAAAGACTTACTTTATTATGCCAAACACAGATTCCAATGAAAAAAGTATCATCAGGTGAAAGAATTGCGTTGTGGCTTTATAACACGAACACATACTCGTAGATCTCGGATTGATTGGAATGTGAAAATAGTTGGGCACTAAATAGTAAAACTTGATTGACCTAAAAACCGGAAATCCTATTCATACTCTCGGACATAGACAATGTGGTTATTTACTTTGTTTATATCTTACGTGGTGGGACTGCAACTTATGCTGTGGAAGTATATCAATGACGGTTTTCAACAGGACAGGTCCCTGACTGACAATGTTTACTGATGCCCATCAACAGGTTTCGGAGGAGCCCCTAAGGGACGAGTGTTTACTAATGTCCACCAACAATTCCTGGACGAGCCCCTGAGGGACAAATGTTTACTAATGACCACCAACAGTTCCCGGACAAGCCCCTGAGGGACAAGTGTTTACTAATGTCTATCAATAGTTTCCGGACGAGCCCCTGACTGAAGAGAGTTTACTGATGCCCATCAACAGGTTTCGGAGGAGCCCCTAAGGGACGAGTGTTTACTAATGTCCACCAACAATTCCTGGACGAGCCCCTGAGGGACAAATGTTTACTAATGACCACCAAGAGTTCCCGAATAAGCCCCTGAGGGACAAGTGTTTACTAATGTCTATCAATAGTTCCCGGACGAGCCCCTGACTGAAGAGAGTTTACTGATGTTCATCAACAGTTTCCAGGATTTAAGGTACGTTTTACTAGGTGAGATTACAAGCCTACCATAGCCAAGGTACTTTGAAGCTCGAAGCAAAACAGCCCAATTCAAAAACAAAGAATTAGTGCTCTAGAGTCTAGACAATCGTTTGACGATCCTCATTGAGCCATGAACGATCATCGTTGAGCGATAATCGCACCGAGGAAAAAGTACCTTTAGGCTCTTTTACATGTGTGATGAGAGGTGCGAGATGTCCCCGACAACGAAATGGGCCACTGTTGAGGAACATTAATGAAAATAACAGATCATAGAACACAAATCTGATAAACTGCTGAACGCGTACACATTCAGTAATCACTGGGAATCAAAAAAATGGACATTCAACATTAAGTGCCGGAATAATCCCCGGATTATGTCTTCAAGGTCACGACAAAAGCTTGTGTTATATCCTGTGCATCTATCAAGCCTAGTGACTCAATTCACTATTTGATGGAAAGTATTTCAGGCTTATACTGTAAAATCACTCTCTAAACGGTGATATCCATAAATTATTTTGTTTTGGCTAAGAACAGACGCTGTTACTAGGCAAAGAGGATGCTAGCAGGTCGAGCGGATAAGAGCGTCGCTACTTGCGGCGGAGGTCGCAGTGATGGCGGTTCGAACCCTGTCACTGCGAGTTGGACCAAGGGCATGGTTAATTAAATTCCTGACTACAAAGTCCTCTGTAAGGGGCACCGTCCTAGCCTTCTGATATGGGGAGTTCGCGACGTTAAATCGAATCAAGAGGATAATAGTATCATAGTATCGAAGGGTTCTATACTATATTGATAATCTTGGAGAGGTAATATATTTTAGAGATCTTTTTTCTGGTCATCGAAAGGCGATTGTATTAATGTGAAGGACCCTCACCACAACGAAGTAAAAAAAAAAAAAAAAAAAAAAAAAAAAAAAAAAAAAAAAAAAAAAAAAAAAAAAAAAAAAAAAAAAAAAAAAAAACACTCCCGGCTTGGAGAACAACAGCAACAAGTTGTAGCTGTTGTTGTTGTTGTCATTTGCAGGAAATTGGTGAAAGTATGAAACCAACAAACCAAAAGATATTTCAGAATGTGCAGTGGTTTAACCGGATGGAAGAATGCCAACGTTTTTATGATAAACACGAAATTGAAAAGACAACAATGAAAGGCATGGGAATTAGTTGAGGAAGAAAAATGAAACCCGGACAGAGTTGAGTTAAAAATGGGAACACTAATCAAGAAGAATAATTAAAGTTGAGCAGAGGTAAGTTAGAAATGTGAGAACTAGACAATATGTGAAAAGAACGTCTTTTAATTTTTCCCGTTCCAACTATCCTACTCCTTTTCTCTCCCATTCCCTGCACCATACGACTCTTCTACTTTATCTATAGCTTCAACTTTAACACCCTTTCATAATTTTCCTACAATATTTCTCTATTTTTTGGGGTTTCCCCATCTATCCCTATCTATATTCTTCTTCTACGTGTTCCCTGTTCACCTCTCTATCATTTTATCCTCTTATTATTTCCTACTTACCTTTATTAGGTCTTATCCCCTTTCCTTGCTCTTTTTTCCTCTCTTCACTGTTCCCTTTTTCCTACACATTCACTTCCCTTCCTACATTTCCTATATATCTTTTTTTTTTCCATTTCTTTCATAATCCTGTTCCTCTTGCTCCTATTTATCTTTTATCTTTACTCATTATCGCTCCCTTTAACTCCACCTCATCTGTTTCTTTTCTGTCCCGTTTTTCTGATCTTTATAATTTTCCTAATTCTTTTATATTCTCTATCTCTCCTATTAACTCTCCCCTTATTCAACGTTCTTTTCCTCTCTTCTTTAATTCCTTTTCGCAGATTTATGGCATTATATCTTCCCGGAATCATTCTCCCCATCCTCCGAACCCCCCTTAAACGACCCCACGAACCCTGTAGAACCCCCCCTCCCTGAATACCCCCCCAGAAAAACTCAACCCCCTAAACCCACCCAACCCCCCATTCACCCCTTAACCCCACTTACCTCCCGAAAAGATACCTTTGGGATACATACCTGTCAGTCCGTCCTTGTCTTCAGCAGCCACGTTGGACCCGGCGTTGACGAGGGCGAGGATGGCATCGGCACTGCCTGAAGGACAGTACACGTGAGACGTCCGCGTTTCTGCCAAGACAACAGCACATGCAACAGCAAAAAACAACACAGCGACAGCGACAGTGGTAGCGAGAGTGGTAGCTCGCCCGACCGCACGGCACCCGGGTCGTTTCACCACGCGCCCCCTGAGGACGACCATCCCTGGTCAGGAGCCTCCTCCTCAGGTCGGGTCCTGAGCCGAGGTAGTGGCAGGAGGGCGTGGTCGTCGTCGTAGGGTCGAGGGCGGGGTGAATGGGCGGAGCCGGCGGTGGGGTGCGGAGGTCGGACCGATCGCGCTAATGGGAACTCGCGAAAACAGAGAACTCACATCAAAACATTTTAATTTTTCTTTCTGTGAGAAATTTGAGCTGTACCAACATCCACCAGGTCGCTTAATGAGGGATCGAGGGAAAATAAAAAAAAATATATTGGTGATATTTGATTTAATTGATACTGAATTAATTCAAGTGATACTAAATTAATTTAATTGATAATGACCGTGTCAAGATATCAAATATCATAGAAAATATATAAAAAGCTACAAGTATGTACTAAAAGTACAGGAAAAGTCATGATTATAAATATTCTAAATATTGACGTCCTTATTTTCAATAATGACCATAAGAGACTCCTTTAGAGTAGATTGTATTAAGTTATAATTCTTTTTCATTGCAAAAAATAATCGAAAACAATGTTCGTTTGATTTATATATATATATATATATATATATATATATATATATATATATATATATATTTGAAATTCTTGTCAATATGGTAACAAGTTCTTGAATGAATTTTTTTCGAGTTTTACTTGCATCAGTTTTCACGACCGATTTTTGGAAATTGTCTTAAAAAAAATTTCATTTCTGGTTCTGTGACGTTATGAAACTCAGTCCGTCCTCCGCACGGCCGATAAGGGGACCAGGGAGGAGGGAAAGTGGGGGGAGGGGGACAAAGGGGGGGACTTGCATGTTGGAGTCTAAACCAGCATGGGGAAAAGTCCTTATTTCCAAAAAAGGACAAATATTATTGAAAAAAACATGGATGACAAACACATAATCTACAAATACATTCATATGCCTGGAATGACACTAAGGACATAGTCAAAATATTCTTAAAAACTTAAACAAATTTATCTGGAATTTGAAGTTATTGCTTTTAGTTAGACACCCACCATGCAGGTCTTTAGAGAAAGTGAATGTGATGACAAAAAAAAAAAAGGAAAAAGAAAAAGGAAAAGAGGAAAGAATTTTGATAAACTTAAAGCAAAGCCATGTAATTAAAAAGCCAATTGATGTGAAAGAGTTCCTGCAAAAAATTCTGAAATTTTCAAAATGCAAAAAACACACACAGGGCTGCAGTGGACAGCAAGAGATCTTGCTTGCAGTGAATATCCATGCGTCTTTATTTTTGTGAGTAAAAAAAGAAAATAGTCACAAATTGAAACAAAATAATTCAAATAGGACAGATTATTTTTGGATTACAAGTAAATTAAGTACGAAACACAGAAACACAAATGTATTTGTTATATATATATGTATGATAAAAACATGATAAAAAATGCACACTATGGCAAGACCCGTATCCAAAATGTGACCAGGCAAGACAGAAAGGCACCCGTGTGCGCAATCATACACACATTCACATTCACATTCACATTCACACACACACACACACACACACACACACACACACACACACACACACACACACACACACACACACACACACACACACACACACACACACACACACACACTAGAAACCGTTACATTCTCATTGAGCAAGAGAATAGTTGTGTATTGTAAGGTCCGAGTATTACCTAATGATTGGGATATCTTAGGTTTGAGCTCTCATTCGGCAGGGCAGTAACTGTCGATCACGATTCCAGCACGTGATCAAAGGCCATAGTGGCGAATCACACGACAGGTGGCAGGAGATAATGACAACGAAGAAGCGAGTGAGGTGGTGCGGAGGACAGCCGAGAGAAGAGGGAACGTGAGGGAGCAAGTGGAAGAAGGCTGCAAATGAGCTTGTCAGTATTCAAAGACCAAAAACATGTAGCGGGTTTGAAAGAAGGCCAAAGGTGGGCATGGAGGGAAGGAACTTGTGGAAGAAGGTGCAGGATGACCGAGAGGACAGGCGAAGGGAGCGAGGGGAGAACCAGATGTTGAGGAAAGAGTCTGGTGGTTTTTAAGGAGGATGGGTCAGGGGAGCAAGAAGGGAGGGGAACGGGGGCAGAGGAGGGGGATGTGGCTGCTAAAGGAAGGGGGCAGAGGAGGGATCAGAGGAGGGGAGCTGAGGTGTGGGGGGCAAAGGAATGGGGGGGACAGTGAAGGTTACTGCTAAAATTAGGGGGAAGAAAAGGGAGGTTGAGGAATGGGGGAGCAAAGGAGGGGGCTGAGAAGAGGACAGAGGAATGGGGGGAAGAGAAGGGGGTTAAAGGAATGGGGGAGGAGGGGGCAAAGGAGTGAGGGAGGAGGGGGCAGAGGAGTGGGGACAGAGGAGATGAACAGAGGAAGGGGATGTGACTGCTAAAGGGAAAGGGAAGTGTGAAGAACAAGAGTACAGTGAATTCAGCAATGTTCTCGTAAAAATCTCTACTGGTGAGTGGATGAGCGGGAGGTGACGGAGTGGCGGGGAGAACGCTTTTAAGCTCTTCCTTACAGAATGAAACTCTGAGTTCATTCATCTGAAAGAAACTTCTCAACGCGCCAATAGGGTCAAGGAAAAGGAGATGGGGAGGAGGAGGAGGACGGTGGGGGAGGGGAGAAGATGGGGGAGCGGAAAAGGAGTAACAGAAGGAGCAGTTGAGGAGGAGGATGCGGAGGAGAAAGAGATAAAGATAGAAGAGGAGGAGGAGAAGGGAGAAGAAAAGGAGGAGGAGGAAGAGGAGGTGGAAAAGAGAAGAAGGAGGAGAAGGAAGAGGAGGAAGAAAAGGCGAAGGAGGAGGGTAAGGAGGAGAAAGGGGAGGTGGAAGATGAGACGTAGAAGGAAAATGAGGAAGAGAAGGCTAACGAGGAGGGTAAGGAGAAGAAAAAGACGAAGGTGGCGGAGGAGGAGGTTGAGAAGGAGGAGGAGAAGGAAGGAGGAGAAGGAAGAGGAGGAGAAAGAAGAGGAGGAGAAGGAAGAAGAGGAGATGGGCTATCACAGCTTCTGAGGGGGCAAATTGGAGGCGTCGAGGAGCTTCTCAAGTTTCCGGCAACAGGAGATTACGAAAGTTTCGAGTTCTTCGTGAGAGAAGAAGGATTGTGTGATGTCGCCTGATTGACCAGGCACCGAGCACCCGATACGAGATCAGTCGGGGGTGTCTCTAACGAACAAGAATAACAAGGATGTTCTGGTTTTCATCGGCTTAAAGAAACAAAAGTGGGAAAGAGAGATAGATAATGAAATGGGATTATGTTTCGTCGATAATAACTAGCGCTTCTATCCTTGGGGGGTACTTTGTC
The DNA here is from genome assembly GCF_046742065.1 of Oratosquilla oratoria. Classification (NCBI taxonomy): domain Eukaryota; kingdom Metazoa; phylum Arthropoda; class Malacostraca; order Stomatopoda; family Squillidae; genus Oratosquilla; species Oratosquilla oratoria. The sequence continues at coordinate 32,971,580 of NC_134790.1, forward strand.
TCGCGCCTTCCTCATGATCAGTATTTCTACTATGGTTCCGCGTTGGATTCTCAGTCAGGTTTAACATCTCCCTATAGAGCGAGAGCGAGAGTGAGAGATGGAAAGGGAAAGGGAAAGGGAGAGGGAAAGGGAAAGGAAAAAGGGAAAGGAAAAAGAAAAGGAAAAGGAAAAGGAAAAGGAAAAGGAAAAGGGAGAGGGCGAGGGAGAGGGAGAGGGAGAGGGACGGGAAAGGGAAAGTGAAAGGGAAAGGAAGAGGGAGAGGGAGAGGGAGGGGGAGAGGGAGAAGGAGGGAGAGAGGGAAAGGGAGGGGGAGAGGGAGAGGGAGAGGGAGAGGGAGGGTGAAAGGGAAAGGGAAAGGGAAAGGGAGAGGGAGAGGGAGAGGGAGGGTGAAAGGGAAAGGGAAAGGAAAGGGAGAGGGAGAGGGAGAGGGAGGGAGAAGGAGGTTGAAAGGGAAAGGGAGAGGGAGAGGGAGAGGGAGAGGGAGAGGGAGATGGAGAGGGAGGGGGGAAGGGAAAGGGAGAGGGATAAGGATAGGGAGAGGGAGAGGGAGAAGGAGAAGGAGAGGGAGAGGGAGAGGGAGAGGGAGAGGGAGAGGGAGAGGGAGAGGGAGAGGGAGAGGGAGAGAGAGGGAGAGGGAGAGGGAGAGGGAGATGGAGAGGGAGAGGGAGATGGATAGGGAGGGGGAGGGGAGAGGGATAGGGAGAGGGAGTTGGAGATGGAGAGAGGGAGGGGGAGGGAGAGGGAGGGGAAGGGAAAGGGAAAGGGAGGGGGAGAAGGAGAGGCAGAGGCAGAGGGAGAAAGGGAAGATGAAATCAATTACCCGAGAGAGAGAAAAAAAGTTATCCAAGTGCAAGAAACAGTGCAGAGAAAAATCTGTTAACGATGACTTTGGGAGAAACACAGAGGAGGTGAAACAGAGTGGAACACTGGGAGGCAGTTCACTAAGAGACGCTAACAAGATTAACTTTAGATTCATCTAAGTCTAAACGTTTTATACGTCAAAACTAGAAACGTAAAAGGTCTTAATCTCTTTTTGGAGCATTGGGTTATTTTCATTTTGTGCACATTTAAGAACTTATATATTCTTTCTGGCCAACACCAGACAATTTGGTTCTGTTTGAAGACAACCTTTGGTTGAATTGAGGTTGTGCACTGGGTGTGACACGTGTAACGGCATAGGTCCGGCCTGCGCATGCGCGGAATTCGGTGTTTGTAAACAAACAGATGACGTGGCAGACATGGTCTTGACAGGTCTTCAGGATAGAAGTGTTCTTGCAATAACGCCAACAATCGGTCAGACGCATCATTTTAAGCATTACAGGTAGGTACAATGTATATATATATATATATATATATATATATATATATAAATATATATATATATTATGTATATATAGATACATATGTACATTATATACCTAGCATAACCTAAGTTATCAATAACTTAGTATAACCAACCTAAGATACCACTAATTTACCTGATGTGATATAACTGCTCTACACACCTGTCCTAATTAACCTTACTTCTAACTTGTTTCGTCTAACTTCTTACCCACCGGCTCGTCAGTAAATTTTACCGTTTTCTCGCAACTGAAGCATTTATGACAGAAAAGTTTTAG
>NC_134790.1:32978198-32985698 GCF_046742065.1 Oratosquilla oratoria
CCCTTTACCCCTCTCCCCCTCTCCCCCTCTCCCTCCTCTCCCCGTCCCTCAGGTCGATTTACGTGCAATATCACTTTCACCCTTTGCCTGGCTGCCTCCTTAAGAGCGAATTTCCAACAGATGAACATAGATTTTCGACCTAATCGGCTTCAATTTGCTCCTGCGAGGAAGATCCCCTTCGAAGTGTTGTTTATGTGTGATTCCTTGACCCCTTCAATTCGGTGACCTCATTCAACCCTTTTCTAAATGATTCTTTTTCTCTTTGGCTGAATAAAATCGCCTGGCGGCAGTCAGAGGGTTAGGCCCTGTTCACACAAGAGGTTTCAACCACCACGATTCAAACCGCCGCGGTTCAATTATAATGTAAATCGATGGAGGCGTTCACTCACAACCGCGCAGTTTTTTATAGACTATGCGGTTTCCGTCGCGGTTCAAACCGCTAGTGTGAACAGGAGTGGAGAGTTTCAACACTGTTATTCCGCAGTGGGGGTGGGGGGCGAGGTCGGTCTCAAAGGGTGTTGGGGTTATCCTAAATGATGAATAAAATCATCTGGCGACAGCAAGACCAAAGGGTTCAAAGGGAAATCGACGCGTTGAGGAGATCGTTAACGGGTTTAAGAAAGAACTTAACTTATCCCTTCGCTGCGATAATGATCTTGTTAGATTTTATTCTGGTTAACTCCGTACGCTTTTATTCAGATTTTGTTGTAGTGGGAGTGTGAAGGGCCCTATTTTTAAACCTATCGAAAAATTTGGCAAACGCTTTCTGCCATTTAGAAGTTGAGCTTTTTGTCTCCGTTATCTGGTTAAGTGTGTTTGGTAGACTGGATTATCTTAAAAATAAATAAAAATAAAAATAAGAATAAAAATAAGATAAATAAATAAAGATCAATAAAAATAAGATAAAAATAAAATGATAATTTAATAATGATAATTTGATAATAATGACAGTGACAATAAGATAAAAATAAAATGATAATTTAATAATGATAATTTGATAATAATGACAGTGACAACAACGACAATGACAATGATAACAATGACAATGACAATGACAATGACAACAATAACAATAACAATGACAACAAAAATAACAATAATGACAATGACAACAACAATAACAATAACAATGACGACAACAACAACAATAACAATGACAAGAAAAACAACAACAATAACAATGACAAGAACAACAACAACAATAACAATGACGACAACAACAATAAATAATAATCATAAATGATAAAGCTGGTAACATTGTACTATCTACTATTGTCTAAATCTAGCGAAAGCTTTCTACCATCAGGGAGTAGATTTTTACCTCCATTTCCTGATTAAGTTTCCTAGCTGACTGGCTTAAAGATAAAAAGGATAAAAATTATAAAAAAAATTAAATTCATAACCAAAAAACAGGTAACATTCTACTATCTACAGCCAGAAAGCTTTCGCGTTTTTTCATTATAATTATTTTTCATTATATTTATTATTATAACCTATTATTATGACTTATTATAGTTTATTATTGTAATTTATCGTTACAATTATCTTTATTATATTAATTATTTTTTATCATAATTATTTTCCATTATCTCTATTATTTTCATTATAATAAATTTTCATCATATTCCATCATATGTGTGTGTACGTGTATATATATATATATATATATATATATATATTATATATATATATATATATATGGAAAATGGTATGTTATAACACATTTATAAAAGTTCACTATAAACCCACTGTCGGAGAAATAATAACGGAAATAAGGGAAACTGTATATACTACAGTAGTCGAAATATACAGTTTCCCTTTATTTCCGTTATTATTTCTCCGACAGTTGGTTTATAGTGAACATATATATATATATATATATATATATATATATATATAGAAATACATATATATATATGTATATGTATATATATGAATATATATATATATATATATATACACACAGGGTAACACAGAAAAACGGGAACTTTTGAAATGCGTTGTGGCAGCTATGTACAGTTGCCAGCACTGCGGAACAGGGACCACGAGCTGTAAGCAGTCTCGGTCTCTAGTAATCATGGAGTAGTGGAACGGTCAACAGTGTGCTTTTGCCATAAAAATGTTTTACAAAAACAATGATAGTTTGGAAGGTGCGCAGAGGGAGTTCCGACGCTTTTTCAACTTAGGACGTCATGGTCGGGTTCCCTCGAAACACGCGATAAAAACTTGGATTAAAATTATTTAAGAGACTGGGTCTGCTTTAAGAAAGAAACCGACAGGACGACCGAGAAGTGCTCGTACTCCACAGAATATCGAAGCTGTATATATATATATATATATGTATATATATATATATATATATATACACTGAATGGTTCCCAGTGATCAATTAATATCTTTTTTCAACCACAAATCACTTTCAATTCCATGCCATCGCAGTCGAGATTGAGAGTCGCTCGATGGAGGCATCCGTTGGAAATTGAAACGTGGACGAGCTAAGGATTTGAGCTCAGCTAACCCGTAACAAAGTTATAGTGATAGCGTATTGGGCTACGTCACTGTAACTTTGTTACGGGTTAGCTGAGTTCGAATCCTCGGCTCGTCCACGTTTCAATTTCCAAAGGATGCCTCCATCGAGCGACTCTCAGTCTCGACTGCGATGGCATGGAAATAAAAGTGATTTGTGGTTAAAAAAAAAAAAAAAAAAAAAAAAAAAAAATATATATATATATATATATATATTTATATACACATATATACATATATATGCACATATATACACATATATACATATATATACATATTTACATATATATACATATATACATATAAATATATACATATATATATACATATAAATATATACATATACAGTATATACATATACATATGTATATAAATATATATATACATATATATATCATATATATACATATATATATATGTATATATATATACATATATATATACATATATATATAAATTTATATATATATATACATATTATATATATATATATATATATATATATATATATATATATATATATGTGTGTGTGTGTGTGTGTGTGTGTGTGTGTGTGTGTGTATGGTTGGGTCAAAATCTATGTCGTTTATATGTGGTTGTCTTTTTGACCTTTTACTATTACATTTCCGCCTTAAAACCTTTTCCGCGTTCCTTCATCCTCTGGCCACTTACTCTTCTCTTCTGGGGTCATGCAAACCGTCCTCCTATGGTATTAACCCATTAAGCCCATTATGGTGGCGTTGTCACACCTCAATTTAGCTTTCTTCCCCATCTCCACCCGGTGACGTAATCGGAGCGTACCGGTCTCGCGTTCTCTTACTTTGCTTTCGAATCCCCCATTCTCTTAGTTTTGGGTTCGAATCCCGCACTCCTCTCCAATTCTCCAAAGCGCATCATAGGGCGAAGGTGACGGCTTCGGCCGCAGGTACTCAGCGCCTTCTGGCGTAGGCTTCTCACTTTCACCTTCTTACCTTTCTTGATTCTCACTTTATCTCTCCATCTTCCTTGACCCGCTCACTCCCTATCAAGCGTTTTTTGTCCCTGTTCACACTATTGGTTTGAAATGCGGCGGTTCAATTATATTGCAAGTCAATAGAGGCGTTCACACACAGCCGCGTAGTATTTCATTGACTATTCGGTTTACGCGCTGTTCAAATTACCTTCTTCTTTGAGGGAACCTGCGGCTGTGTATGACTTTCTCACGCCCTTACGACCCACTTCGCCCTTCCTCTCCTCTCTTCTCTCCTCTCCTCTCTCCTGTCTCCTTTCCTCTCATCTCTCCTCTCCTCTCTCCTCTCCTCTCCTCTCTTCTCTCCTCTCCTCTTTCCTCGCTTCTCTCCTCTTCTCTCTCCTTTCCTCTTCTCTCTCTTCTCCTCTCTCCAATCCTCTCTCCTCTCTTATCTCTCCCTCTCCTTATCTCTCCCTCTCCTTATCTCTCCCTCTCCTTATCTCTCCCTCTCCTTATCTCTTCCTCTTCTTATCTCTCACCTCTTTATCCCCTCTCTCTTCCATCTCTCCCCTCTCCCTCCTCTTTCTCATCTCTCCTCTTTCCTCTCTCCTCTCTCTCTTTCTCTCTCTCTCTCCTCTCTCATTGCGCATGATTTTGTGTAAAACATAACATTGTACGATGAAGACACACCTGGGGGGATTGATCAGCGATGGGCATGTAGAAAAAAATACATTTTAATTATTAGAAATCTTTATACCAAAAGGCCTCTTCTTCATTATAAGGGAGGCGGCCAACCAAGGCACGCACCCACCCTTCACCCATTCCACACCCGTACAACACCCATTTGGTTTTGCTTTTATCTTAGCTCCTTGTGGATGAGGGATCATCCCTGACTCTCACCCGCTGCATGGCTCAGATGCAATGCAGGAATTAAAACACACACACACACACACACACACACACACACACACACACACACACACACACACACACACACACACACACACACACACACACACACACACACACACACACACGGCTCGACGGCGCAGTGGTAGTGTTCGCAACTGCTAACCCAGCGGTCCGAGTTCGAATCCCGCCTGGGACTGAAATAATTTCAGTATCGTTGCACTGTGAACCGTTACTCCAACTCTCGTGGATGGGGAGTTGGGTGTGTGTGTGCATGTAAGGTCACAGCATTACCCATAGATCGGTCATACATGAGCACTGAGCTCTTATCTGGGAGGGTAGTTGCTGTCGATCAGGAGTACAACACGTGATTCAAGACCATGGTGAATTACAAACACACACGCTTACAAAAAAAAAAAAAAAAAAATCAACGCAACTTGGCGAGAAAATTGTGATAACAATCTGAGTTTTGATAAAAACCTTCATCTTTGGACCGAAAACGGGGGTTTTAAAGTTCATGTAAATTGGCCGTTTTTACAAAGCTATACGGCTCCAACTGTATTTGACTTGTTTCTTTTCTGATTTTTCTTGCCATAATTCTTCATTCCTTTTCCTTTCGGAAAAATGCTCGCATACGGTTCCTTAAGATAATAACCAGGGACCGCGCAGTGGTTAAATATTATCTATACTGTATAGATAACTTTAACTACGTTCATTTATTCATATATATTATATACATATAATGGGAATGGATGCTAAGAGGAGATTGTATGAAGGAGTGATTGTGCCGACAGCACTGTATGGGGCAGAAACATGGAACATAAGAGAGGAACAGAGAAGGAGTTTGAATGTGTTTGAGATGAGGTGTCTGAGAAGTATGATAAGGGTTACTAGGCTGGATAGAGTGAGAAATGAGGTGAGGAGGAGAACGGGGGTGGTAAGGGAGTTGGGAGATAGGGTGGATGAAAGAGTGTTGGGATGGTTTGGACACATGGAAAGAACGAGAGAAGAAAGACAATAAAAGAGGTGTGGAAGGCAGAAGTGGGGGTAATGAACATGAGGGGGCGACCTAGGATGAGATGGATGGATGGGGTAAAAGGGGCTTTAGGGAAGAGGGAAATGTCTGTGGAGGAAGGACGGGAGAGGACAGAATACGGGGTGAATGGAGAATGGTTGTATATGGATGAGGTTGTGATGCATGAGGTGGAACGGGTGGGGATGGGGGTGAGGTAGTATGTGTGAGCAAAATTTGACACAGCCCGAAGGGATTTCTCCCCTTCTTCTCCTTTTCTGCATGGGGGGACGGAGAGGGGGGTCGCCGATTTTATGAAGCGGCCTTGCTGTGGATGTGCTATGTCTTGCGACACTCCTTCTGAACCAGGGCAGGGATGACCCGTCATCTAGGAGGTGCCAAGATAGGAGGGAGGGTAGAGGGTGGAGGGGAGTGAAGTGTATTAGGGATGGAATGGGTGGGAATGGACTTTATGCCTTTTTTTTGGCTACCTCCCTTGTAAGTGGGAAAAAGCCTTTGGTATATGTATGTATGCACACACACACACACACACACACACACACACACACACACACACACACACACACACACACACATACACACATATATATATGTATATATATATATATATATATATATATATATATATATATATATATATATATATATTAGGGGTCCGTGGACGGGCAGGCAGTCCGGCTGGCAGGGGTCTGTGGACTGGCAGGCGGAACGGCTGGCAGGGGTCCGTGGACAAGGAGGCGGTTCGACTGGCAATCCGGAAGCGGCGGTTGACGGCTGGCGTCTGTCCGGCTGAGCAGACGGTATTCCAGTAGGAGTTGCCGGCATTAGTCCGTGGACAAGGAGGTGGTGGGCCACCGTGCTGTAGTCCGTGGCAGGCTGTGGCGGCGCAGCAGGTATTCCGGGGCAGGGGCCTGCGGAAGTGGTGGGCAGTCTGGCGGCGGAGTCGGCAGCTCGGGCATCGACGGCAGTGTCGGCTTGGGTTGACGTCGGCGGTTGGAGACAGCGGGGGCCAGCAGGCAGGGCGGTCAGCAGGCAGGGTGGGTAGGCGGCGGCGGACAGCGGGCAGGGTGGGCGGGCGGCTGGAGACAGCGGGGGCCAGCAGGCAGTGTGGTCAGCAGGCAGGGTGGGTGGGCGGCGGCGGACAGCGGGCAGGGTGGGCGGGCGTCTGGAGGCAGCAACAACGACAGCTCGAAGCGGCGGTGGCGGCTGAAGACAGCGTTGTCGGCAGGTCGGCAGGTCGGGGTGGCGGTGGTTGGGGGCGCCGGGGGTCAGCAGGCAGGGCGGTCCGGGACAGGCGGCGGCGCTGGGTGGCGGCTACTCAGCGGGGGGGTCCGGGACAGGCGGCGGTGGCAGCGATAACGGCAGCTCGGAGCGGCTGAAGACAGCGTTGTCAGCAGGTCAGGGCGGCGGCGGCTGGGGGCGGCAGGGCGGTGCGGGACAGGCGGAGGCAACTCAGCGGGCGGTCCGGGACTGGCGGCAGTGGCAGCGACAACGACAGCTCGGAACGGCAGTGGAGGCTGGAGACAGCGTTGTCGGCAAAGCAGGTCGGTTCGGGACTGGCGGCGGCGCTGGGTGGCGGCGGGCGCTGGGTGGCGACGGCTTGGGGCGGCGACGGCTCGGAGAGTAGCGACTGGTAGAGGCGGCGATGGCAGCAGGCGTTATCCATCAGCAACACCTGTAGAGCTCACTTCTACGGCTCACCAATTGTAGGTTTGAGATATCTCCGGGGTCACCAAGTGTAGGTTTGGATACCTACTTGGTTTTGTAGAGGTGAACGAGATCAACTTTGATGTCTCGGATATATCTGGCAAAATCAATTTATTGTCGAATATCATTACATCGTAGTGCAAACTCCCGGGTAGATGATGACAAGGTTACATATGCAAATATAGTCTTATATATATATATATATATATATATATATATATATATATATATATATATATATATATATATGCATGTACATGTATTCAGGACTCTTTGCTTCGTAGTATGATGGGCAATGCAGCTAAGAGGGGTTGCCTCGTAATGATGCTTGGCAATGCAGAGGATGTTGGCGATGCTGGATTTTGGCAAAGATTGG
>NC_134790.1:32993198-32995698 GCF_046742065.1 Oratosquilla oratoria
AGAGAGAGAGAGAGAGAGAGAGAGAGAGAGAGAGAGAGAGAGAGAGAGAGAGAGAGAGAGAGAGAGAGAGAGAGAGAGAGAGAGTGAGTGAGTGAAAGAGAGAGAGTGAAAGAGGGCAAGGAGTGAAAGAGAGAAAGAGAAATAGTAAAAGAGAAACTACAAAGAAAAAGAAAAAAGAAAGAGAGACAAAAGGAGAAAGAGAAAGAAATATTGAAAGAGAAAGAGAAAAAGAAAAAAAGAATGTGAGAAAAAGAGAAAAACGAAAAAAGATAAAATGAAAGACAAAAATAGAAAGAAAAAAGAAGTGGAAAAGAAAGAAAGAGAGAAAGAAAGAGACAGAGAAAGAGGAAAAAAAAAAGAATTTGAGAAAACGAGAAAGACAGAAAAAGCGAAAGAGTGAGAGAGAAAAACAGAAAAAAATATATATATATATGGAGAGAGAGAGAGAGAGAGAGAGAGAGAGAGAGAGAGAGAGAGAGAGAGAGAGAGAGAGAGAGAGAGAGAGAGAGAGAGAGAGAGAGAGAGAGAGAGAGAGAGAGAGAGAGAGAGGGAGAGGGAGAAAGAGAAAGAGAGAAAGAGTGAGAAAGAGAGGCAAAGACAGAGGGAAAGACAAAGACAGATATAGAAACAGAGTCAGCAAGAGAGACAAAGCCAGAGAGGGAGACAAAGAGAGAGACAAAGATAGAGAGAAAGAAAGACAGAGAGAGAGACAAAGACAGAAAGAGAAAGACAAAGACAGAAAGAGAGACAAAGAGAGACAGAAAGACAAAGACAGAGAGATAAAGACAGAGAGACAAAGACTGAGAGAGACAAATGCAGAAAGGTAGAAAGACAGAGAGACAAAAACCGAGATAGAGGCAGAGACAGATAGATAGAGGCAGAGAAACAGAGGAAGAGAAACAGAGATACAAAGAAACAGAGATACATGCAGCCAGAGATACAGAGAACCGGAGGTTTAGAGACAGAGGAGACAAAGAGACAGACAGAGACATAGAAAATTGCATTTAGGTAAACACACACGAAGGAAAACACACATTTTTTGCTGGTAATGTGATTGATTACGGGGACGGGTGTTGCATGAGTCCAAATTACATTACGAGTGAAACGCAAAGCATAACATTAAAAAATGAGTTGCAAGACCAGGTGTGCCAGAGGCATGAGATCTTTTTCTCTACAATACAGTCTGGTAAGCACACGAACATACATAGCTGCATGTATGTGCACAGACAGACAAACAGACAGAGACAGAGACAGATAGACAGACAGAGACAGAGACAGAGACACAGACAGACACACACACACACACACACACACACACACACACACACACACACACACACACACACACACACACACACACACACACACACACACACACACACACACCCACACACACAATCATACGCGCGCGCGCACATACACACAAACATGTGTATGTACGTACGTACATGCATTCATATTTACGTACAAACCTAAATACATATGTACGTACACGCACACACACACACACACGTACACACACACACACACACACACACACACACACACACACACACACACACACACACACACACACACACACACACACACACACACACACACACACACACATACACATATACACATATTTTTCTAAGTGAAATGTAAAACCAGACAGATTCACCACAATTTCAGGTAATCTTTTATAAAGTAGCCAAACAAAACAAACCACACAGAAGTTCATTATATGCAAAATTCTTTATATAAAACAGCTGCTAGTCGGCCAGCCAGCCTCGTCGTTGAGAACAAAGATAAGTCCAGTTATCGGTTCCTGATCCAGTCGTGACTTAGAGACAGCACCTGCTGCTGCTTGCTGGGCTATTTTTCCCCCAACCTGCGATTAATCGGCGGTACCACCGTAAAATAACTACGGCAAAAAATATTTTGCTGGAGGAAAATTGTTTTCCTCCAGCATATCAGATTCCCTCCCGGAAACTTTGGGCTGCAAATCTGCTCCGACAGTCGGAGGAAAAATAGACCAGTGTGATAACACTCCAAAGGCTCCGCGACGTCGCGACAATCTGTTCTGCAAAAGACTGAATTCTTTTCCAAATGGTCCTTTCTCCGGCTTCTATCTTCTTATTTCACTTCGCTGCACTAATTCAATTTAACCTAAGCTAACGATGCCTAACCTAATTTAACCTAATATAATTTAATCTAAAACTTAACCTATCCTAATTTGACCTATCCTAATTTAACCTAACCTAATATAACCTAACCTAGCCTAAGCTAACGATGCCTAACCTAATCTAGCCTAACCTAATATAATATAATCTAAAACTTAACCTAACCTATCCTAATTTAACCTATCCTAATTCAATCTATCCTAATATAACCTAACCTAGTCTAACCTAGCCTAACCGAACCTAACAGGACCTAAACCTAACCTAACCTGACCTAAAAAACGTAGTCTAAGTTAAGCTAAGTAAAGCTAAGTTAACCTTCTTTGTTGTATAGGGTC
>NC_134790.1:33003198-33010698 GCF_046742065.1 Oratosquilla oratoria
CAAGCAGAGTATACGAGTCTATAAACTGTATTTACGAAAGAGATGAAGAGGAGCAATGGTGGAGGTGGGGGGGGGATGGAGGAAAGGGGAAGAGGGGAAGAGGAAGGAGGTAAGTGCATTAGTGGCCGGATGCACACTAATTAATTAATCCCTTCTTTACCAGGTGGCACTTTTTCCTATTATTCTGGCTGCAGACAGAATGTTTTAGGCCACTTAAGGAAAATATATTGTCGATTTAATTGTTTTGTGAGTGTTCTGAACTCTTTTGTTAGGTGAGCTTTAGGATTAGGTTCAGGTTAGGTTAGGTTAGGTTAGGTTAGGTTAGGATAGGTTAGGATAGGTTAGGTTAGATTAGGATTAAGTTCCATTTAGACTTAGGTCAGGTTAGGTTAGGTTAGTTTCGGCTTGGATTAAGATTAGTATAAGGGTTAGATTAGGTTAGGTTAAGATTAAAATTAGGTTAGGTTAGGTATACAGTAAAGCTAGTTTAGGATTAGGCTTAGGATAGGTTAGGCTAGAATTAGGTTTAAATTAGGTTAGGCTAATTTAGATTAAGTCAGGTCGGAAGAAAACAAATAAGAACAGAAATTTGAGAATAGGGAGAGGAAAACCAAAGCAAGATGGGAAGAGAGAAGAAGAGAAAATGATGATGAAGAGGCAGAGAAAGGGCCGGGGTTTGGAAGGGGAAAGGGAAACAGGAGATAGTAAATAGGGGAAGGACGAGGGCGATACAATCATTCCTACGTGTGTATCACTGATGTTGTCGATACTGACGCGAGTCCTTTCTGCAACACACAACCTTACTGGTCATACGACATTGGAGATAAAATGCAACGCAACACTTCAACATTTATTTCATTGAATTTATGGATGATTGTTTCAAATAAAAAAAAATGCTGTATTCACGTGGGATCACAATATAAACCACTGCATGGGTTATTTGTTTTAACTCGTATTTTCACGTAATATTAACTGTAAGTGTTAAGTTGATTATCTACGACAATTTTCTGGACCAATCAGTTGAACCAAGATATCTGCACCTCATTAAGTTATCACACCAAAAACAACGAAATAAAATAGAGCTAAAAATAAGAAGCGGAGATAATATGAAACAAAAAATACAAATAGAAACAAAATAAGATGATATAAAACGAAAAAAAAATAAACGAAACTAAACAAAGGCAAATGACATCGAGAATCCACCCACTCGTGTGACGTAGCTTAAGTCGTAATAAGAGGGACAGGAGGAAAGGAAGAGACGGAGTGAGGGAGGGAGTGAGTGAGTGAGGGAGGGAGAGAGGGAGGGAGAAGAATGGAAAGGGTGGGGGTGGGGGAGGGTGAGGGGGGGAGACTTGAGATAAAAATAAATATCCGAAAGGTTGTGAAAGGATAAGCGGACAGGTACGTGAATTCTGGATGTTTTGGCTTGGAACTCAATTCTTGCCTTCGCTTCTTACGTGTTCGCGTGTGCGTGTGTGTACGTGTATGTATACGTGTGTGTATGTATGTGTGCATATGTATGTGCATGTGTGTATGTGTATGTATGTATGTGTGTGTGTGTGTGTGTGTGTGTGTGTGTGTGTGTGTGTGTGTGTGTGTGTGTGTGTGTGTGTGTGTGTGTGTATGTGTGTGTGATTCACCTAGGTCTTTGGATTACGTGTTCGACTCGTGATCGACAGCTATTTCCTTCCCGGAAGAGAGCTCAGAGCTCGTATGTGTGTGTGTTTGTGTGTGTATATGTGTGCGCGTCCATACGTGTTTTTGTCCCAAGTATGTAGTAAAACACCACAAACCAAAGAATGGGACAAAACGCCACAAAACCAAGCATGCGACATTTCGTCACAGCCCGAAGCCGGAGGTTCCCCTAAGCATACGACAGCCTGTCCCCCTACGTTAACCTCTCCCAGTTATCCGGTAACATTCCTTAGTGAAGAGCAAATATGAACATATAAAATGAAATATCATCACACCATTCATCGGAACATTCTTACCCTAACCACAGAGAAAGAATATTCTAAACTACTGAAGAAGGGTCTTGTATCCGAAATCGCGTTCTAGCAATAATGACTACCTATGGTGAAGTTATAAGCCTCCTTTCAAAGAAGAATAAGTCCAAAGTGCGGCATATAGAAAATACTCTTAAGAAAATAACAAGTGCACAACTAGTCATTACTTTCAATTATGTGTATATATATGTATATACATGTATATATATTTGGAAATAGACTCATCCACTGGGATTCGAATCCAGTCATATATGTCATATATGTGTGTATATATAGAGAGAGAGAATTTTAATATTTCTGTCCTGTTGTGTGTGTTGTTATTTGTCGATCCCGGACTAAAAAACCAGTAGGACGTTTCTGGTTATTATGTTATTATTACGATAAGAATTAGAAAACCAAACACATGCTCGTATGGATACACACATACATCATGCATAAACACATACACAAACTCGTACAAATACACATAATTAGATTTACGGGTACATAGATAGCTCCATATATGAAAACAAACAAACACAATCAATTGCAAACTGAAGTTATCACAAGACAAGACAATACAAGACAAGACAAGACAAGAAAATGCAAGGGTGGTAGCGTCGCTCCTACCCGCGCTGGCGGCCCATAAGAGTGGCTGGCGCCCGTCGTGGTCAACGACACTGACATCGACGCCTCTCTGGAGAAGTTTCCGAAGAACGCCCAGACCGACCCGGACGTCGTTGCCCAGTTCGCTGTTCGGGCCGCACATCTGTCACAGGAGAACAAGAACATAGATTAAATAAATGATGAATAGAGGGTAGGGTGGTAGTAGGTTTAGGTGATCAGCTGTGAGGTGAAAGGAAATGGTTAAGTGATCTGAGATCAGGGGAGGGTGAGTCAGGGGAAGGTAAAGAAGTCTAATGCATTATGGAAATGATCAATATTAGATAAGAGTTTAGGTGATGGCGTGGTGGTGACAATGACATTGGGAGGAGGGAGGAAAGAAGTGGAAAACTCAATTTCGTGTCTGAATAAAAGACACATAACACATGCTTTAAGTATGTAAAAATCATTCAAGATAATTGGTCATGTGGTTCTGGCGCCGCAATTATGAGTTCGCATGGCGCCAAACTATATTTGGTAATGAAATGATGAATAAAGAGAACTCCACTAGAGTCATCTAAGCAGTGCCAATTGGGCACTGTCAGTCGGGCTCACATTTTTCTGGCTATGTATGTATACGTATACATATTGGTGTATTTAGGTAGCAGGTCATCTTGTAGACAAATTTGAAGTTCACAGCAGATTCTGTGTTCACGACTTTTTTGCTGAGGAGTTCTACATCTCTGACGATGGAACGGTGAATAAGGGATATCTCTCAAAAGTTGTCCGAAAGACATTGAAAGTTCTTGTAGACGAAGAACACCTTATTTTAACAAACTTTTGACCTACATAGGCCATCTTCAGGTTCTGATATAGGCAAAGAAGGAGACAGCATTCGAGTCTACGGTGCAGAGTGGGAGAAAAGGAGGAACGTGATTGGTCGAGACTGGCCAATAGGAATCTAGGCAATGAACCGGGATCCCGTTTGCAAACCTGCCTAAGCCAAATGTCGTTCATCTTCTTCTCTAAGAATCTTATAACTTGGGTGAAAGTTTCTGAGGTAAGGAATTATGTACATGTCGGTGATTTGAGAGTTGAGAGAAGGGTTTTGGATATTTGTTGTAAAGAGCTTCCAATATGCGGAGTCGGAAGGTGTTTCTTTCGGTTTGCGGGTTGGAAATACCTTCGACTAGCATTTCTCCAATTAGACTAATCCCGTGGACCTCTTCTGAATGTCTCTTTGGAGCTCAGTTTGATACGTGGAGGGTTAGGCGCCTGGAAAGCTTCGTAGTGGTTCTTCCGATGTATGGAGAGGGCAAGGCTGCACAGTTCTCTGAAGAGCATTTATATTCATATACCAGGTAGATACGTTGAAGCTCTAGGATATCAGTTTGGGGCTGTTTTTTTAGGTGATGTGTTTTCTTGTTTTTGTAGAAAATTGTGAGGTCCAGTCTGTCATCCTTGTTGGTGGTTTCTACATATTTGGAAATTATATTCTTAAACACTCTTTAGTCTTGTTTGTACTGGCTGTTCATGTATGCACGGTAGTACAGAAGGAAATTTTGTTCTGTAGGTGGTTACGGTATTTTCTTGTTTGTTGTACCATCTGTCAAGATTATGTTGATGGCTTTGGAGACTTTGGTGTTGGAGTATCCACTATTCACAAGGACCTAGGTGGCTCTTTCTAATTCCTCATCGACGGTCTGTCAGCTACTGCAATGTGTGAGCTCTCTACTCACATACGCGGAGATTGTGGAGCGTTTGTACCTGTCAGGGCATTCACTTTGTTCACTGAGGCAAAGTTCTGTGTTAGTCGGCTTACAGTATACTTTAGTGCTAAATCCTTGGGGTTATCTAACACACACACACACACACACACACACACACACACACACACACACACACACACACACACACACACACACACACACACACACACACACCACCCCGCCACGCCACGCCACTAGACACAGAAATAGGCTCGTACCAATCAAAGCACAAAGGACCGACCGCTACAAAAAACAGTACCATCCCATCCATTGTGCACATAATCAACTCTATGTAAACTTGTACCGTGTATATATTCTAAGTTTTATATTTTTTAATCAGCTTTTGCATTGTATTATTGTCAGATAAACCTTTCATTATTATTATTACACACACACACACACACACACACACACACACACACACACACACACACACACACACACACACACACACACACACATATATGTATATATATATATATATACATATATATATATACATATACATATATATACATATATATATATATATATATAAATATATATATATTTATATATACATAAATATATACATATTTATACATATATATATATATACATATATTTATATATCTATATATATATAACATATATATATATATACATATATATATATATTTATATATTATATATACATATATATATATACAGTATATATATACATATATATACAAATATGTGTGTATATATATATATATATACATACATATATATA
Source organism: Oratosquilla oratoria (assembly GCF_046742065.1). Taxonomy (NCBI): domain Eukaryota; kingdom Metazoa; phylum Arthropoda; class Malacostraca; order Stomatopoda; family Squillidae; genus Oratosquilla; species Oratosquilla oratoria. The sequence goes on from NC_134790.1 coordinate 33,008,310, forward strand.
TATATATATATATATATATTTGTATATATATTTGTATATATATACATATATATATTTACATATATATACACGAAACACACACACACATATATATATATATATATATACATATATATACATATATATATACACACACATATATGTATATATATCCATATATATATATATATATATATAAGTATACATATTCATATATATATATATATATATATATATATATATATGTATATATATTAAATTATGGAAGACAGATGAGAAAGGTGGTGAGATATACACAGAGAACAGTTGGAGTTTTTATCCACTGACGTTTTGTTCTTACCAGGACATTTTCAAAAAACATACTATTTCGGAATACCTATAACTTATACTTCATCTTTGCCATTCTCTCCATCCGCCTCCACACCCTCATCCGCCCTTTACAATTCTCTGATAACAATGTCGCATTCCCCCTCTCTCCAACTCTCTGTCCTTATCTGTTCTCTTGGCTTCTTCAATGACCAAGCTGCTTGCTGCTACTGCAAACTTTATGAACTCATCGCTGTGGTTGATGGAGAGGTGGGAAGTGATGTAGGTTGCCTCCTTTGTGGAACACATGTACACAGTTTCAGTCTGGGAGATGAACATATAGGTCCAAATGAACCACTAGCGAGTTGGAGGCTCGGTGAGCTCTGACGTCATTTTTGTGTTCATATGTCCGTAGTTCTACTGATCTTCCTGTCTCTCAATAACACCCTAACGGGCAACCCTCACATGGTATATTGTAGACCGCGCCTTTCTCTGATCCTTTCCTACGTTCTTATTCTTACTCTTGACCTCTCCTAATCTTGTACTTATGGAAATAGCAATTCTTACACCCGCTTTTGTGAGAATTTGTCTCAATTCCTCCGCGTACTTTGAGTTTTGAACGGATAAAATCTCATTTTTGACCTCCTCGGATCGAATGTCCGTCTTCCCTCTCATCATCACCGTTGCTTTCTCTCTTAATCTGTGTTGTATTCCCTCCGGGTATTTGAGCTTCGTGAACACTTTGAAAATATGTTTAATATTATCCTCCAGAAACTCTTCACCCTTAGGAATAAACCTATAACCACTTTGTTTTTAATTTTGACACTATGTGCGGAGTAGAAATGAATCACATCATATTTATTAGTGCTTCTTCTGTGGACCGAGAATGACACCTTACCACCTCTTCTCCATATCATCGTATCTAAGAATGCTAGTTTGTTATTCACCTCGTGTTCTATGGTAAACTGGATATCCCGTTGGACCTCACTCAGTCTTCTCAGCTTGTCGTCTAATTGGATCTCTCTCTGAGCGACAACGAGGATGTCGTCCATATATCTCAGCCAAAAGCGTGTCTTTACCCACTATCCCCATGAAATTATCTATCTCTAAAACTTCTATGTACAAGGAGGCCAGAACCACACTGAGAGGACTGCCCATAGCAAGTCCTCTTTGTTGTCTGTATTCTTTCCCGTTGAGGATGATGGGTAAAGACATGCATGCTTATCATAATGTAATATTTCGTAATATAAAAGGATACATTAATATATGCACCTTTCATTTACTTTATCATATTTGAAAATTTAATCAATATTCTTCTCCTTGGTTGCCAAGCTTCATTTATTTATAATTTATTATGATACTGAGCATTAAGTGCATAGCATTACGGGGTCATTATCATAGATATTTTCAGTGAGAGAGTAACACTATTTTGATATACAAAAAAAAAAAAAGGTTCACGAAAAGAATATGCATATTTTTCTTTTGTGAGGGTAAACTCACCAGATATGTCAAACAGCGGTCGATATATTTCTTCTTTAGAAAAAATATAAAATTTCTACATGTTCGTCACAAACAATATCTAATGATTATCTAAATAACGAGAAAAAATTCTCCCCACATTCATTGATTATCGTCAACTACCACTTAACAGTAATGGGTTATTGATTGAGGGTTGCTTCCATGCGCCATGCCATACAGTGTTGTAATATACTTACAGCACACTACATTCCGTACAGGGTAGGGAGCTGAAATTCTATAAACCTTCGACAACTCTCAAAATTTAAGAGACGAGTGGCAGGGTACGAGATAAACATAGAAAATATTTAGTGTTTTATTTACTGACGTTTCGTCCTTACCAGGACTTATTCAGAGTAACTAGGAGATAAGTGTGAATGTTTTCTTTGGTATTTTAGGAGGACATATGGCATGCCTGGGGTGAGGTAGACATTTCACTTTCCCTTACACAAATTTCCTATATCTTTCGCATAAGATAAGGCTGATAAGCGACGACTGCATCTCCTTCTTCTCGTCCTCCTTCTTCTACCTCTCATCTTCCTACTGCTCCTCCTACTTCTATTACTGTTACTCCTCCCACTCCTATTCT
>NC_134790.1:33015698-33023198 GCF_046742065.1 Oratosquilla oratoria
TCGTTCTCGTTCTCGTTCTTTCTTGTTCTCGTTCTCTCTCTCTCGTTCTCGTTCTCTCTCTCTCGTTCTCGTTCTCGTTCTCTCTCTCTCGTTCTCGTTTCCCCTCTCTTGTTCTAGTTTCCCTCTCTCGTTCTCGTTTTCCCTCTCTCGTTCTCGTTCTCTCTCTCTCGTTCTCGTTCTCTCTTTCTCGTTCTCGTTGTTTCTCTTTCGTTCTCGTTGTCTCTTTCTCGTTCTCGTTCTCTCTCTTGTTCTCGTTCTCTCTCTCTCTGGTTCTCGTTCTCTCTCGTTCTTGTTCTCTCTCTCTCGTTCTAGTTGTCTCCCTCTCTCGTTCTCGTTCTCTCTCTCGTTCTCGTTTTCTCTCTCGTTCTCGTTCTCTCTCTCGTTCTTGTTCTCTCTCTCTCCTTCTTGTTCTCTCTCTCTCGTTCTCGTTGTCTCTCGTTCTCGTTGTCTATCTCTCGTTCTCGTTATCTCTCTCTCGTTCTCGTTCTCTCTCTCTCGTGCTCGTTGTCTCTCTTTTTCGTTCTCACTCTCTCTCGTTCTCGTTCTCTCTCTTTTTCTCTCACCCGGTCTCGTTGTCTCTCCCGTTCTCGTTGTCTGTCTCTCGTTCTCTTTCTCGTTCTCGTTGTCTCTCGTTCTCGTTCTCCCTAGTTCTCATTATCTCTCGTTCTCCTTCTCTCGTTCTCGTTCTCTCGCTCTCGTTCTCTCTCGCTCTCATTCTCTCTCTAGTTCTCATTCTCTCGTTCGCGTTCTCTCTCGCTCTAATTCTCTCTCGTTCTCGTTTTCTCTTGTTCTCGTTCTCATTTTCTCTCGTTCTCGTTTTCTCTTGTTCTCGTTCTCATTTTCTCTCGTTCTCGTTTTCTCTCGTTCTCGTCATCGTTTTTTCTCGTTCTCGTTCTCATATTCTCTCGTTCTCGTTCTCGTTCTCTCTCGTTCTTGTTCTCTCTCGTTTTCGTTTTCTCTCGTTCTCGTTCTCTTTCTCTCGTTCTCGTTGTCTCTCTCTCGTTCTCGTTGTCTCTCTCTCGTTCTCGTTGTCTCTCTCTCGTTCTCGTTGTCTCTCGTTCTCGTTGCCTCTCGTTTTCGTTCTCTCTCTCGTTCTCGTTCTCTCATTCTCGATTCCTCTCTCGTTCTCGTTCTCTCATTCTCGTTCTCTCTCGTTCTCGTTCTCTGTCGTTCTTGTTCGTTCTCTCTCGTTCTATTTCTCTCTCGTTCTCGTTTTCTCTCGTTCTAGTTCTCTTGCGTTCACGTTCTCTCTCTCGTTCTCGTTCTCTCTAGTTCTCTTTCTCGTTCTCGTTGTCTCTCTCTCGTTCTCATTCTCTCTCTTTCTCTCTCGTTCTCGTTGTCTCTCTCTCATTCTCGTTTCCTCTCTCTCGTTCTCGCTCTCTCTCTCCCTCGTTCTCGTTCTCTCTCTTGTTCTCGTTCTCTCTCTTGTTCTCGTTCTCTCTCGTTCTCGTTCTCTCTCTCGTTCTCGTTCTCTCTCTCGTTCTCGTTCTCTCTCTCGTTCTCGTTCTCTCTCTCGTTCTCGTTCTCTCTCTCGTTCTCGTTCTCTCTCTCGTTCTCGTTCTCTCTCTCGTTCTCGTTCTCTCTCTCGTTCTCGTTCTCTCTCTCGTTCTCGTTCTCTCTCTCGTTCTCGTTCTCTCTCTCGTTCTCTCTCTTTCTCGTTCTCTCTCTCGTTCTCGTTCTCTCTCTCGTTCTCGTTCTCTCTCTCGTTCTCGTTCTCTCTCTCGTTCTCGTTCTCTCTCTCGTTCTCGTTCTCTCTCTCGTTGTCTCTTTCTCGTTCTCTCTCGTTCTCATTCTCTCTCGTTTTGTTTCGTTCTCATTCTCTCTCGTTCTTATTCTCTCTCGTTCTCGTTCTCATTTTCTCTCGTTCTCGTTCTCATTTTCTCTCGTTCTAGATCTTGTTCTCTCTTTTTCTAGTTCTCTCATTCTCGTTCTCTCTCTCTCGTTCTCGTTCTCTCTCGTTCTCGTTCTCACTCGTTCTCTTTTTCTCTCGTTCTCGTTGTCTTTCTCGTTCTCGTTCTCTCTCGTTCTCGTTCTCTCTCTCTCTCTCTCTCTCTCTCTCTCTCTCTCTCTCTCTCTCTCTCTCTCTCTCTCTCTCTCTCTCTCTCTCTCTCTTTCTCTCTCGTTCTCGATCTCGTTGTCTCTCGTTTTTTCTCTCGTTCTCGTTGTCGCTCTCTCGTTTTCGTTCTCTCGTTCTCGATTTCTCTCTTGTTCTCGTTCTCTCATTCTCGTTCTCCCTCTCTCGTTCTCGTTCTCTCTCGGTCTCGTTCTCTCTCGGTCTCGTTTTATCTTGTTCTAGTTCTCTCTCGTTCTCGTTCTCTCTCTCGTTCTCGTTCTCTCTCTCTCTCTCTCTCTCTCTCTCTCTCTCTCTCTCTCTCTCTCTATATATATATATATATATATATATATATACATATATATATATATATATGCATTAAACCTGATGCCGCTCTGTAGGCTATCTTGCAATCAGCCTAGCAAAAATATAGTTTTCTTTGGACATTTTGATTAAGAAATTGACCAAGTACACACTGGCTGGCCTTTATATACCACATGTAAAGAACTAAAGGTGCCCTAAAACGATTTGTAAACTTCAAACACTCCAGTTGAGATTGATAAGAACTATTTCACATTAAAACCAGGCCAATAAAACCCGGTAAATTAGGTATTTCTTCAAGCTGCTAAAAACAATTACTAGAGGTTTATTCATAATAACAGAAAAAATCAAACCTAATGATCAATATCTGATAAGAAAAAAATAATAACGAGTCACATATAAAGAAGGTTAACGCTAATTATCAAAATTATTAACATTGATTATTGATACTAATCCGACTCCAGGAGTACGTAAGTACACAAAACGTCAACTATAGCCCGTATGTCAAGAGAAAATAAGAACGATATTTGCGGCGGGCATTAGAGCCCTATTAAACAGTGGCAGATGGTACATCACCTGCCAGAGGCCTGAGGTCAGTGGTAATGAGGTCAAACGACTTTCAAGGACAACGTGACCTGAGATCAAGGGAAGGACGATAATGTGATAGCCGGGTTTATATATGTGGGGTCACACACACGCACGCGCACGTACACACACACACACACACACACACACACACACACACACACACACACACACACACACACACACACACACACACACACACACACACACACACACACACACACACACACACACACACACACACACACACACACACACACACACACACGCACACACACATTTGAAGCTCGGTATGTTAATTGAAGAGTAAGTGACAGGACACCACGAGAGTTGCTCCTTTACTGGACACTACAATTAGGCAAATACAATTAGGGTCATGCAATTAGGTAAATACATACCTTCGTGCATGACAACTATGTGTACAGACTTTTATTTACATATTCACGTGAATACAATTTCCAGTTACACATACATACATACATATATATTCATACATACACATACATACATATATACGCATACACACATACATACATATATACACATACACACATACATACATATATATACATACATACATACATACATACATACATACATACATACATACATACATACATACATACATACATACATGCATGCATACGTACATACTCTATCACGTACAATCACGAGCAGAAGTTGACGCACCCAGAACTCTATGATAAAAAATAATATTTTTTGTCTGACAATTTTTTTTATTCAAGAAAGTTACTAACTGTATGATAAATTTGACATTGGGAAACATATCACGTACTCACAAAAATCATATCGATATTGTGAGAATTGTAGCGTGGGTGAAAACTTCTGATCGTGACTGTACACACAAGAGCCTCCATACCTATAATTCATATCACGCATTGGGTTATTAGTTCCAAACTATAACATCCACCTGAAAGAGTTTTTCACTAATCATTCATAGGCATTCTGGCGATCAGCTGATTCATGATCTACATATAACATGATCAATCACCTGCCCGATAGTTTTTAGTAATTCTGTCCTCGAGACCATTTTCTTGTTTTTGTGGTTTCGGCCTCCTGGTTTTTCCGGGAGGTCAATTATAAGCTTAGTGTTTTAGCCTTCTGGGGGATCAATGCGTTTTGCGTCTCAGCATCGTGTAATTATACATTAAGTCCCGGATGACCTAAATGGATGTCAGGGAATGTGTTACATGGATGTGATAGAGTTAACAACGTCACTGGGTTTAAGGAAACTATAATATATATATATATATATATATATATATATATAATTAATTATTAGATAGATAAATAAATAAGAATAAGGAGACAAATACTGTAGATATATGAATAAGCAAATAAATGGAAAAATAAATTATTACATAAGCAAACAAATAAACTAAAATAGGAATATAAAATAAATGCATCTTTTCTTAACATACATTTCGTCTTGAACTCTCATGTAAGAGGTCCGAGTTCGAGCCTTTTTCAAGGCTTGAAAGTTTGACTAAAATAACAAGCAGTTACTGTCCTCCTTGAGCAAGGGGTTGGGGTGGGTATATAAAGTTACAAGAGTGACCATGAATCACTCTATATCCAAGTTCTCGGCTTTCATCTGCGAATGAAATAATTGTCAATCACGTGTCCAGCACGTGATCTAAGACTATACAGAATCACACCTTGTTTTGTCTTAAGACTGTATATGTTGCCTTCCCGTAGACTCTATTTATTATTTATTTATTTATTTCATTTGTTCTGTTTCCTTTCCTTTGTTACAGTATTTCTTCCCAAACAATATATTTTCTTTATATTTTATTTTCATCAAAACGTGGAGAACGAATTTGTTTGCGAATATGTTTTCTCCATCTGTGCAGCAAGGACTCTGCAACACGATTGCAGTAATTGAAATGCGCTTTTACCCAACATGCAAACAAGTTTTACCTTTTACCAACCATTTTCTGAATTCACATTGGCTCTCCTTTCTCACCACGCCCCGTTTTGAAATGAAAAGAAAATTTATCTCATGCACTGGACAAAGCAATGAAAAAGCGCATGCTTGCAAACACACACGCAACCGCTATCAGGTCGGCCTGGGGTATGTATGTATTGGAAATCATATTTCCTCGTATATTTGCATGGTTACACACACGTGGAAGTATGCTCGCTCGCAAAGATTCGCGCTGTGTTCAAACACACACGCACACACATGCGGTGGCGCAGTTGGTAGAGCACTGAACTACTAGCATGGTGGTGCCCGTAGTACTTGGTTCGAATCCTGCCCAGGGCCGAAATTATTTCGGTACCACTGCGCTTCGGGTCGTTACTCTGACTCTCGTGGGCGGGGAGTTGGGGGTGTGTGTGTAAGGTCATAGCATTACCCATAGATCGGACCTACGAGCTCTGAGCTCTCTTCCAGGAGGGAAATAGCTGTCGATCACGAGTCCAACACGTGATCCAAAGACCAAGTGAATACACACACACGCACACACACACACACACACACACACACACACACACACACACACACACACACACACACACACACACACACACACACACACGATATAGAACCATACATGAATTAGAAACTAGGTACTGTATAATTATTGTAGGGTAGGAGAAATAGTATCATAAGTATTGCACCTTTTCTGTATGCTACAGTGAGATAAAAAGACACATTAACATGTTACAAGGAGCCAAGTATATGTACAATAAAAGTAACAACATACAATGAAGATGCAAAAAAAAATGAAGACAAAATGAAAAATACAACAGCCCACAGCCCAAGGTAGAAGAAAGAACATGTGAAACAGAAAGAAATGTGAAAGTTGTATATACTAAATTCGGGTAGGATTTCGCGCAGAACCAAGCTGCCTTCTGTGAATTTCATATCATTTTAAATACCCAGAGAGCAGTTCAGCGCATATTCTTTGAAAGATCCATAAGCATAACCAGAAATCTTCCCTGAATACTTTGGAGGAGCAAGTATTCCCACTTAAAAAAAAAGAGACAGACAGAAAGAGACAAACAGACATACAGACAGACAGACAGACAGACAGACAGACACACACACACACACACACACACACACACACACACACACACACACACACACACACACACACACACACACACACACACACACACACACACACACACACAGAGTAGAGAGAGAGAGAGAGAGAGAGAGAGAGAGAGAGAGAGAGAGAGAGAGAGAGAGAGAGAGAGAGAGAGAGAGAAACCCACATCATAGAGGAATTGCAATCTACGCTTTTTGTTGTCCACATTTCACAATTCACAGCAGCTAAAGATGACGCGACTTCTCCGAATTGGAAAAGACACCCGGATACTTCGAAATCTGTGATGATCCCCTAGATTGTATCATGACGAATAACAAAATGGCGCAGGTGGTGAGTATCACTTGATAGCTGATCTATCATCGATCTATTTGTTTATTTATTTATGTACTTATTCTACTTATTTTTACTTATTTATCTACTAATTTTAATTAATTTGATCCTTCAAGACGGGGTCAGAAGGAGTTGTATTCACTGGAAGATTATATTTCTGGAATGCTACTGATAATACACGTAGTTAACTCTGACCTTCACGAGGTATTTCCAGAACAACACCAACAAAGCCAAGTCGATAGCAGAGGTGCATGCAACGGCCATTAATTTGCAGGATGGCATTCATGGTGTCCAAATCATCCCGTTTATGTACCTAACCTCCTCTGCCTAGGGAGAATCACTATCATAGCAAAGGCATATGTTTACATTGCCAGCGATGAGGTCCTAGATGCAATGCGCAAAACATTCCTATGAAGTGCACATGGGTATTTGTGAATAGTATCTAGAATTTGTTAAAAACATGTTAAGTATATTTTTCGTTGTTACAAAAGACCTCTTGAATATAAGAATATGTTAAGTACACAATAATCAAATATGTAATTACTGATTTATGATACGATATGACTCATGTTTCAATGTATGCAAAATATACGGTAAAATACTATGAAGGCTTTGGCTTTGTATACATAATAACATGAAAATGTTTCTATCTTTACAGTATATCGTTTATTATCATATTAACCCGTCATTATTATTTACATATATATATGAAGCACTATACACAGCAATTTTTTTTTTGAATAGTGAAATAAACAGGTACAGCTGGTGGTATGGTACCAAGATATTAATAATACACGTGACAAGGGTATTCGTGCAAGATAGCAACATCAAAGTGAGGTATTATTACTCAGACATTTCTTTTTCGTAGTATGATTAAGTCGAGTGATATGAAATCCTCTTTTAAATCTACATCAACATAATGACAATGAAACTGAGTAGAGGTCTTATATTTGGAGGCCTAAAAGAATCATACAGAGCTACAAGACAAACTTTAAAGAGAGACCTTTGAGGAAAATATAGGCATCAAGTATGACCCATACATCACAAAATACACAGAGATGGGTTGACTCCCTATCCTGGAAACTCTGTATATCAAGGAGTTTGAATCGAAGCTCAAAACACACAAACACG
>NC_134790.1:33028198-33030698 GCF_046742065.1 Oratosquilla oratoria
TCCTCGTTCTCCTTCTCCTCCTCCTCTCCCTTCTCTTCCTTCTCTTCTTCCTTCTCCTCCTCCTCCTTCTCCTTCTCCTTCTCCTCCTTCTCCTCCCCCTTCTCCTTCTTCTCCTTCTTCTCTTCCTTCTCTTTTTCCTCCTCTTCCTCCTCTTTCTCTTCCTCCTCATCCCGTCTGCGATGTATAATTAGTTCCAATAAATCACATTCACCTTATTTTTACCACCGAGTTATACACGAAGCCAACTCATTCCCAACAGCAAACCAGACGAAGTAAACTTGTCCTTATAAATCAATAAAGTATATATTTGGTGTCTACGTGTGCACGCACACGCGCACGCACTCGCGTGTATTACCTAATTCTAATAATTTAATTGAAGTATACATGAAAGGAGCAACGCTTATAGGGTACTGTATTTACTCTCCAGTTATTAAACCTTGTGTGTGTTTGTGTATGTATGTGTGTGTGTGTGTGTGTGTGTGTGTGTGTGTGTGTGTGTGTGTGTGTGTGTGTGTGTGTGTGTGTGTGTGCTTACATAATTGTGTTTGCCTAATTGTGGGACAACGCTCGTCGGGTCCCGTCTCTTATTTCCCGATTTATCATAACCTAGCTTCAAGTTCATGTATAATTCTAACTTGGGTTATGCGTGTCTTTACCTGTTTGTATTTATCTAATATATTTATTCATTTGGATTATAAAGGACAAAGTCTTTGCTTCTGGGAATATGTCAGTATGTCTGTCTCTCTCTGTCACTGTCTGTCTATCTGTCTGTCCGCCTGTCTGTCTGTTAATTAGTGGTAGTATTTTTGTACCTCTACCTAAAAAAAAAAAAAAAAAATCAACATTCCTTCGTAACTAGAGATTAATCTCCAAATATATAATGATGCTACGCAACTCTGGTTCGTAGGGGGTGTCACTAAACACCCTAAAGTACTTAGAACACGTGACTTCTGCTGTATTTACTGTATCAACTTTGAGCCGGCTACCCCTCTAATAATTAATAGGACCTGCTGCTTTTGCATATGTGTGCAAGTTGCAGCCGAGGACCAGCGTAATACAGATTTTACACAGACGCTTGAAATATTGAGAAAGTTATGAAACCGATTGTGAAAATGTGAGAAGAAGACGAAACTAATTTTAGCAAGACGTGTATAGTAATCTTTATATTAAATGGATCTCAAATCTTTCCGTCCAATTTGGTACCAAAAGGTTTCCAACTCTTACCATCACGCAAAGAAACAAAATTAATAATTATATATAAAAAAGTGACACTACATCAACTCCACAATCGGTTCCCAAACACTGGCAGTGGTAGTGAAACGGCCCTGAGGACATTTAGGACAGTGCCAGTTGACAAATCACCGCAAAACTAAGAGTGACGTCACAGCAAGACTTCTCCCCACCCCCCAAGACACCCGCGCGCAGTAATCAAGAACCTAGAGCTCCAGTCTCCTTGCTATTAGTGACAAATGGGCTACAGCTTACAGGGTTTAAATTTATTTTCTCCGGAGTTAGGGCGACTAGACACACGAGGCAATTGGAATGTCATGCAAGGAAGAGGCGTGTACGAGTATATCATAAGGTAAAGTCTTCTCGAGGGACAAGGAAGTGGGTGTGGCCATGCCACACAGAGGCTAGTTAGACTCATCTATCTAGCACATCCGTCTTAACGAACACTATCTCTCTATCTATATAGCAAAGGCATCTTCCTATTTGTAAGGCAAGTAGTCACCCAAGGCAAGTAACTACTCTCCGCCCATCTCAGGCTCATATAGCACTCATTACCTCCATAGAATTGACCGACAGCCGAAGCTGGTTCACCCCCACAGCTTCAATGACATGGAGACCTTAACAAACACACCGAAATAGAATTATGATGATAGTGTTCTTAGGAAGCCTGTTACTATGGTATGTGAAATAAAACTACATATGTGCATTTATGTGTATGTGTTTGCATATGTGCGTGTGTACATGTCCGTACCTGTGTCAATGGCCGTGTGTTCCTGTTTGCACGTATCTTGTTGAGGATCTGCCTGAGTATACGCCTGGGAGCGTTTATTTGCTTGCGTGCGTGTATGTTTACCAGTATGTGTATATATGTATGTGTGTATGTATACATGCATGTATATGTGTGTGCATGTATACATGTATATGTATATGTATGCATGCACGTTTTTATGCATGTGCATATATATGTATGTATGTATGTATCTATGTATGTATGTATGTATGTTTGTATGTACGAATATGTACTGTGTATATGTATGTATACATGTATGTATCTATGTATGTACATATGTATGTTTGTATGTACGAATATGTACTGTGTATATGTATGTATACATGTATGTATTTATGTATGTACATATGTATATGTGTGTATTTATCTGTATGTATGTATGTGTGTGTGTGTGTGTGTGTGTGCCTGCATGTGTGCTTTCACATACGACATTCTGATAAGTATTTAGACAGTACAGGCGTTGACAGATGATGTGTAAAT
>NC_134790.1:33045698-33050698 GCF_046742065.1 Oratosquilla oratoria
TACATACATAAATACATAAATTACATGCATACATACTCGCATATAGCCTACATAGCCAACATCACCTACATAGATACATAGAGAGAGAGAGAGAGAGAGAGAGAGAGAGAGAGAGAGAGAGAGAGAGAGAGAGAGAGAGAGAGAGAGAGAGAGAGAGAGAGAGAGAGAGAGAGAGAGAGAGAGAGAGAGAGAGAGAGAGAGAGATACATAGACAGATAGATAGGGAGAGAGTAAAAGTGAATCAATACATTGGCAGCGCTCTGTAGGACTAGCGCTGCTATTGCTATTACTACTACTGCTTCCGATAACTGTTATTTTTTTTTAACTATTTATTAGTTTATATTTCTATATATTTTCTACAATATCATTCCTATGCTCCCACTGTCCCTCTTTATCCCCTTCCTCCTCAGCACTATAAATAAGAAAATCCTTATCCATAAAATGATCTAATCATCTCTTAATGCAACCAATTGTTTCAGCAATCGCTACCTTGTTACTAAGTCTATTTTTTTAATTAACTACTCTGTTGGTAAACCAGGCCTTGCCTATTTTCTTCTTAGCCTGTTTCCTGTTGTCTTGATATGATGAACTTGCCTGCATTACCCTTGTTAAAGCCCTTGATCCATTTGAATACCTCTATTGGATCACCCCGTACTCTTCGTCTTTCCAGAGAGTGTAAGATAAGGTGCATACTCTTACCCGTTCTCCACCTCCTTCTCCTCCTCCTCCTCCTCCTCCTCCTCCTCCTCCTCCTCCTCCTCTTCCTCCTCCTCTTCCTCTTCCTCTTCCTCCTCCTCCTCCTCCCCCTCCTCTACCTCCTCATCCTCCTCTTGCTTGTTCCCAGGCGGCTTTTTATCCGATAATGGTTCAACCAAAGAAGCTCACAGCCGCCCGCCACCACCACCGCCGCCGCCGCCGCCGCCTCTTGTACCTTCTCGCCCAAATCAAAGAATAGTAATCTGTTTCGCTTTCCTATGCCTCCTGTCTCAGTCTTTTTCGCGCTCTTACTGCGTCTTTATTGTTATCTACATTTATATATTCCTCTCTCCCCCTCCCTCCCCCCCCTCTCTCTCTCTCTCTCTCTCTCTCTCTCTCTCTCTCTCTCACTTTCTCCCTCTCTATAATTTTTACTCTTTGTCAATCCCTTTCTTTCACTAGTTCTATCATCTCTCTTCACTTTCTGCTTCCATTCCTCTTTTCCGTCACCCCGTTTCTCCTCCTTCAGCGTTTAAAATCTTACCTGTGAAACTCCTATAAGCTCAGACCCATCCTCTCCAGTAGCAAACCAACTAACGTGTCTCATTCTAAGCTCCCGTACTAAGCTCAGTATCCACCCCTCTGTTTGATGTGTAAACCCCCTTGTAATCCTCCCCATTTGCCCCCTTAACCCCGAAAACCCGATAAACCTCCCCGCGTCTCTTTCGGCCTCTTCAATCCAGAGACCCTTTCGTTCCCCGATCTCCCCATAGCTTCTCACATCTTCCATTCACATCTCCTCCATTATGTTCTTTCATTCTCTTTCCCCAATTCAACCCAATATCTTCATTTATCCTTTAGCCATCCTCTTCCCCTCCTCTTTCTCCTCCTCCTCCTCCTCCTCCTCCTCCTCCTCCTCCTTTTTCTTCTCTTCCTCCTTATCCTCCTCCTCTTTCTCCCCTTCCTCCTTTAGCCTTCTGTCTTTCCTCCTCCTTTTTCTCCTTTTCCTCCTCTTCCTCCTGCTCCTCCTCTTCTTCCTCCTCCTCCTCGTTCTTCTCCTCCTCTTTCTCCTCCTCCTCTTGTTTCTCCGAGGATTCAATCTGCAACCCTTCGTAGCACAGGGCCTCATGTCAGGAAATGAATAATAAATTCTATTCAATCAATACTTAAGAGATATCATTGGCACCTCTACGGACCAGAGCACGCAGTATCTTTTATGATTGGAGACCAATCTCCACTCAAAGAAGAATGCGGAGATCACATTAGACTTTTGCTGTTTCTGCTACGCTCCTTTCCTTTCTCGTCTTCGGCGCGATTTCGTCCCCGAGGACAAAAACGCTGATTAATTAATTATCAACGACAAAATACCAATAAAATCCTAGCCAAGGGCACCTTTCCTTTTCTGTCTGTCTCTCTCCCTCCCACTCTCACCCTCTATCTCACCCTTACTCTCACACTCTCTCTCGCCACCCTCTCTCACCACCCTCTCTCACCACCTTCTCTCCCAGCATCTCTCCCACCCTCTCTCTCACCCTCTCTTTCACCCTCTCTCCCACCATCTTTCCCACCCTCTCTCCCTGTCTCCCTCTCTCCCTCCCTCTCTCTCTCTCTCTCTCTCTCTCTCTCTCTCTCTCTCTCTCTCTCTCTCTCTCTCTCTCTCTCTCTCTCTCTCTCTCTCTCTCTCTCTCTCTCTCTCTCTCTCTCTCTCTCTCTCTCTCTCTCTCTCTCTCTCTCTCTCTCTCTCTCTCTCTCTCTCTCTCTCTCTCTCTCTCTCTCTCTCTCTCTCTCTCTCTCTCTCTTTCTCTCTCTTTCTCTCTCTTTCTCTTTCTTTCTCTCTCTCTCTCTCTCTCTCTCTCTCTCTCTCTCTCTCTCTCTCTCTCTCTCTCTCTCTTTCTCTTTCTCTCTCTCTTTCTCTCTCTTTCTCTCTCTCTCTTTCTCTCTCTCTCTCTTTCTCTCTCTCTCTCTCTCAACTTCAACATCCTGAGAGAGCTCTCTTCGCGGTTTCTAGTATCCTCCCCTGTATCCCCATGCATCCTCGTTCTGTTTTGGTCCTCCAGTGCCTCCACACCCGTCCCCAATCCCCCCTTCCTTCTCTTTCTTCATCCACCTACCTCTTTCCTCCCTATACCTTCTCCCTTCCCCTTCTCCTTCCCACTACTCTTACCTACCTAAGTTCTCTCTCCTCCCCCTCCTCCCCTCCCCTTCCCCTCCTCCTTCCTCTCTTTCCTTCATCCACCTACCCCTTTCCCTACTTTCCCTTGTCCCTCCCCCCTCTCCCTCCCACTCCTCATATTCCCACCCTTGTTCTTTTTCCCCTCCCCTACTCCCCCTCCTACCCCTCCTCTACTCCCCCTCCGTCCCCTCCCCTTCCTCTCCTCCTTTCTCCCCTGCCTTCATCCACTTACCCCTTTCCCCTCTTTCCCTTGTCCTTCCCCCTTCTCTTTCCCACTCCCTATATTCCCACCCTCGTCCTCTCTCACCTTCCCTTCCCTTTACCCTCCCACTCCTCTTACTTCCCCCTTCGTTCTCTCTCCCCTTCCCTTCCCTTCCATTCCCTTCCCTTCCCTTCCCTTCCCACCCGAATAGGATCTAACACCGTTGCTCCTCTGGTTCTACGGTTTCCGATCCTCTTAGCTCCTCCCGCGCCGCGTCGGGGCTCTTTGTGAGCAGCGGCGCCACAAGCTCTCCTCTTAAGCTCTTCGACAAGGTAAGGTCCCAGTGATGACAACCAAACCTGATGCACGACATATGTGAATCATATTATATATATATACATATATATATATATATATATATCTATATATATATCTATCAACAATTATATATATATATATATCATATATATATATTTATATATAAACAAATATATATATATATATATTTATACATATATATATATATATATGTATATACATAGAGATTGACAAAATATGGAAGTGAGACGGCAAATGAAACGTTAAGTCCACTGAAGAAGGCCCAAGAGTCAAAACGCCTGGTACTGAATAAAACTTTATATTCTAGCCTTAACGTTCAATTTGCCACCTCACCTATATATATATATATATATATATATATATATATATATATATATATATATATATATATATATACATATATATATATAATGTATTTCTGACTTCACTCAGTCCCACTTTGTCCCACTTGAAATCCTTCAGTTCTTCTATTAAACTTTCCATCCTATGGTCTCCTGATTTTTCTAATTTCTTGTATACAAATTTACGCGTAGTGAAATATATATTTTTGTCAAAACCTTATGCTAATACAAGAACGTAGATCAGTTTCTCGCCGACTTTTCATTAGGAGAACCCACACACACACGCGCGCACACACACGCACACACACACACACACGCACACGCACACACACACACACACACACACACACACACACACACACACACACACACACACACACACACACACACACACACACACACACACACACACGTAAAACACTTTCAAGCTGAAGACACACACAGGTACCTAGGATTAGGCCTACGATATTTGTGAACGTATAGATTCTCCCGTGAGTCTCTGTTCCTTTGACCTTTGATATTCCTTCAGATTCCACCCACGAGGTCCATCTAGTCATTCAGGTCTTTCTTACTAAGTATTCTGTACCTCTTCGTCTCCTCCACCTTCTCTTCCTCCTCCTTCTCTCCCTCTCTCTTCCTCTCTCCCTCCCCCTCCCTTCCTATCCCTCCCTCTCCCGCTCCTCCCCTCTCCCTCCCGCTCCTTCCCTCTCCTTCCCTCTCCCTCCCACTCCCTCTCCCTTCCTCTCTCCCTCTCTTTTCGTCTTTGGATCACTTTATACGTCTCTTCCGCCATCTCCAACTCCCTTCTTTCAGAACCTTTCTGTTTCCCTTCTTGGGATGCCGTCCTCCTTTGGTATCTCTTCTGCGACTTCGTGAGCCGCGTCCTCGTCCTCGTTCTTCTTTATCGTTCTCTCCCATTGTTGTTCTCATCCTTCTCTATCTCGTCCTC
This sequence comes from Oratosquilla oratoria, assembly GCF_046742065.1. Taxonomy (NCBI): domain Eukaryota; kingdom Metazoa; phylum Arthropoda; class Malacostraca; order Stomatopoda; family Squillidae; genus Oratosquilla; species Oratosquilla oratoria. Next base: position 33,050,399 of record NC_134790.1, read on the forward strand.
ACCCTTATCTTCTATGTCGTCCTCCGTTTCCACTTCCCTGTCCGCTTCGTCATCTTCCTCCTTTTCTTCCCTCTCTTCTCCTCCTCCTCTCCCTACTCATCCTCGTCCTCCTCGTCGTCGTCCTCCGTTTCCACCTCTTCCTCCGCGTCTTCATCTTCCTCCTCGTCTTCTCTCTCTTCCTCCTCATCCTCCTTCTTTGGTACTTTCTACTCGTACAACAGCGAAGCAGCGCGGCCTCCTCCCACCACCTCTACCTCCTCCTCCTCCTCCTCCTACTCCTTCGTCTACCTCAACACCTTC
>NC_134790.1:33055698-33070698 GCF_046742065.1 Oratosquilla oratoria
TGAAGGTCAATAACCGGAAACCCGCGGTAACGTGGCAGGATTCGCACCGCCGTCACCTTAACCTCCGTCGCAAGTAGCGACGCTCTAGCCCTATCAGCCAGCGAGCACTTCTGGTAACAGAAGTTAGTACTAGTAGAAAGATATAGCATATAATAATCAACAAACGTTGTGTCCGCTATAAGATGGAAAAGCCTTGTGAACATAATTGTAAAAGATCAAAATAGAAGAGGAGGAGGAATAGGGAAGGAGGAGGAGGAGGAAGAGGGGGAGGAGGAGGAGCAGGAGGAAGAGGAGCAGGAGGAAGAGGAGCAGGAGGAAGAGGAGCAGGAGGAAGAGGAGCAGGAGGAGGAGGAGTAGGAGGAGGAGAAGCAGGAGGAGGAGAAGCAGGAGGAGGAGGAAGAGAAGGAGGAGGAAGAAGCCGATCGAAGAGTGTATGTACAAAGGACTTTATTCCCCTTATAAGGGGAATGGCCGAATCAAAACACTTTTATTTCCTTTCGGACTCCACATATGGAAAAGTATAGAAAAAAAGAGGGGAAGAGGGGAGAGTTCCTTGTCACCTCGTTCCGCTTCACTTGGTCGTTTTTCACGAAGAATAAAGTTTTATTTTTTTTTCGGGAAGTGAACTTGGGCTACTGAAGCATCGAGGAAGGGAAGAAGTCCACAATGGTAAGGACACATCTTCAGATCTTCAGTAATATATGAAATCTTAACCTTTCTGGCAGGGCAATCAGGAACGTACGGGTCTCGCATTTTGCTAATCGTGGGTTGGAGCCCCTCACTCATCTTCGATTTCCAGAAGTGACTGACCCATTTAAGCGCATCATAGGTCAAAGGTGGGGGCTTCGGCCGCAGCTACGAGATTGGTATTTAACCTAAAGACAATGAAGCAACCGGAGGAGTCTGGTGTCGGCGAGACGACAACAGATTCCCCTTTTCTCTTCAGATAGGGGAGGAGGAGCAGAAGGAGGAGGAGGAGGAGGAAGAGGAGGAGGAGGAGGAGGAGGAGGAGGAGGAGGAGGAGGAGGAGGAGGAAAAGGAGGAAGAGAAGGAAGAGGACGACGACGAAGGGGAGAAAAAGTGGGGATAGAAAGAAAGGGAAGAGGGAAAAGAGGGAAAGGAAAAGTTGGAGGAGGAATATGGGAAGGAGAAAGAGAAGGAGGTGAAGAGGAGTAGGAGGAAGAGGGGGAAGAAGAGATGGAGAAAGAAGAAGACAAAAAAGAGGAAGAGGAAGAGGAAGTCTAATGCTCACAGGTTTTCTACCAGATAGGGAAAGGACGCGGGATTGGGGAAAACTAAAGATGAGGGAGGATGAGGGATGGATGATAAGATATGGTGGATGAGCCATAGGGGAGTGGGTATGAAGGATGAAGGATGAGGTAGGATGAGGTAGGATGTAGGATGAGAGAGGAGATACAGTGGATGAGCTATAAGGAGTGATTATGAAGTATGAAGGATGAGAGCTGAAAGATGAAGGATTAGGGCTGAAAGATGAAGGATGGGATACAGTGGATGAGCCATAAGGAGCGTATATGAGAGATGAAGGATGAAGGATGAAGGATGAGGGTTGGAGGAGATGGGGGGATATGGATGAGGATTGGTGAAGGTAGGAGTAAACACGAGCGGATGATTTGCCAGCATGAGAAAGCAATCAGACCGATTTCATAAATCTTTCAGAATGTCTCACTAAGCGACATACCGGTGTATCTCCTGAAGTGTTTCTGGGCTTCTGTGGCCGAAAAATTCACTTTCAGGAAATATTCGAACCTCGTATTCATAGCCTGCGTACTTGGTAAAACGCACGTACACACACACACACACACACACACACACACACACACACACACACACACACACACACACACACACACACACACACACACACACACACACACACACACACACACACACACACACACACACACACACACACACACACACACACACACACACACACACACACACACACACACACACACACACACACACACACAAAGTGCACAGCGCAATTCTGTTATATTGAAATATAAGACTCTTCACACAATATTGCCCCCACCTTCTCTGGCTCCTTACTTTGGTGACAGGTCTTCTGGTTATAGAAAAAGACGGAGATAAAGAACGATATGAAGATGAAGAATAAGATAAAGATGAAGAAAATAAAAAACAAGATGAAGAAGATAAAGAAGTGGAAGATGAAGAGAGAAGATAAAGGAGATGATGATGATAATGAAGAAGATGAAGATGATTAAGATAAAGATTAAAATGAAGATAAAGATGAGAAAAGGATGAAGAAAATAAGAAGATGAAGATGATAAAGATGAAGATGAAGCTGAAGACGAAGATGAAGATGAGGAAGATGATGAGGGAGATGATGAGGAAGATGATGAGGAAGATGATGAGAAAGATGATGAGGAAGATTATGAGGAAGATTATGAGGAAGATGACGAGGAAGATGGCGAGAAATATAATGAGAAAGATAATGAGAAAGATAATGAGGAAGATGATGAGGAAGATGAGGAACATGATGAAGATGATGAGGAAGATGAGGAACATGATGAAGATGATGATGATGATGATGAGGAAGACAATGAGAAAGATAAAGAGGAGGATAATGGGGAAGATAAAAGGAAGATGATGAGGAAGGTGAGGAAGATGACGAGGAAGATAAAGAAGATGAAGAAAGTGAAGAAGATGAAAAAGATGAGGATGAAGAAGAAGCAATAATAAAATAAAATAAAATAAAACAGGATAAATAACAATAAGAATAAAAAATAAAAATAAAATGAGAAGTGACTGACCTGTGGCCCAATGGATGGCCGTGTGTTTCTCATTGTCGATGGCCGAGACGTCGGCGCCGCGGGAGATGACAAACTTGGCGACCAGCTTGTTCCCAGCGATGGTTGCCAGGTGGAGCGGCGTGTAGCCATCTTCGTCGCGGCTGTTGATCATACTGGGGTCCGCCGATACCACCTGCGGGAGGTTCGGGGATGGGGAAGGAGAAAAATTCATATTAATTCTTAATTGCAATAAAATCTTCACAAAAGAAACCGTGAAAGGGAAGAAAAAATCACATTAACTCCTAAATACATTGAAATTTCAACGAGAGATTATGAAAAAGAAGGAAAATGTTTATATTAACTCTTGGTTGCATTGAAATCTCCTCGCAAGATGTTAAAGAGAAAAAAAAGAAAGAAACAAGGAGAAAAATATTCACATTAACTCGTAGGTGCGTTGAAATCTCCAGGATAGAGATAATGAAAGAAAGAGGAAAGAAGAAAAATATCCGCAGTAACTCGTAAGTGCATTGAAATCTTCACGAGAGAGATCGTGAGGGAAAAGAGAGAGAAAAATATTCATATTAACACTTATTTGCATTGAAATATCCACGAGAGATATTATGAAAAAGTTTCAATACGTTATCTTTTAAATTTATTGTGATCCCTGTGATACATATGATGGAATTTTTTGTGAGCGATAACGGAGGGACGGTGTGAGTACAAAAGTAATCGGCATTTTATTTTGAGTGTAGACTATTCTCAAGTCAAATGAATTCTAGGTAAATAAGGTCCTCAGGGGTGTTACTAATGTTCCTAAAATACCCCATATGGGGTAAATATGGAAGAATATAAAATCAAACCACAGGGTGTTCAAGTGGTGCGCTGAGCTTCGAACTCACTTTAGAACTACACGGATCCGAATTGAACATCGGCGACTACCACCTTCCCTGGCTGGTCAAGTATACGTAGAGCTAGAATGGCGGCTTCAGACACCTTGAAAGGGGGAGAGGAGCATACGCCATGAGGCGCTGAGCAGTTACTTTTTCTTTTTTAATCACTTTGGGGACTGTTGGGAAGGTAAAAACAGTTACTGCTGGTAATCGGATAGACATGCGGGATTCGAACCTACAACTAACCAAATGCAAAACTAGCAATCTTCCGATTACACAGCCAGTGTTGAATTGGCCATGGAATTGAATGTGTGATAAGCTTCTTGAGCTTCTGTACACAGAAATCGGTATCATATCTCTATTTGAAGGGAGAAACTCACGTCACTGGCTATCGACGTGTGGCTGAAGTCAGGATGGGGACCCCTCTGGTGTCTACCGGAAGCTCCATCGTATCTACGAGTCGAGATCAATGCCCAACGCGCCTCAGCGACAGATCAAAGAAACCCGACCGTTTTAGGCTCGCATGCTGTCGGCAGTGATACGAGACTTCGATTCTTCAAATATTTCTTTCTCTGTTTCCACTCTTCGTTCTCTATGATGTTTTTCGATTTTGAGTTTTGAGTTCCTGTGTCAACTGTAGCTCCTGCCTTTCTTTTTGATGTTGGTATACCCTCTTGTGTCTCCCCTTTCTCCCTACCTCCTCTCTCTCTGTCTCTGTCTCTATCTCTTTCATTCTCTTTATGCAGTCGACGTATTTCTTGCGATTCTTTTCCTCCTACCATCTTCGCTCCTTCCAGCTCCTTCCATCCACAGGTTTCTCCGTTCTCCCCCTTTCTCACCATCTTTCCCACTTTCTCCCCCTTTCTCTCTCTCCTCCATCTCTCTCTTTCTCCTCCATCTCTCTCTTTCTCCTCCATCTCTCTCTCTCCCCTCCATCTCTCTCTCTCCTCCATCTCTCTCTCTCTCCTCCATATCTCTCTCCTCTATCTCTCTCCCCTCCATCTCTCTCTCACTCTCCTCCATCTCTCTCTCTCTCTCTCCTCCATCTCTCTCTCTCTCTCCTCCATCTCTCTCTCTCTCTCCTCCATCTCTCTCTCTCTCTCCTCCATCTCTCTCTCTCTCTCCTCCATCTCTCTCTCTCCTCCATTTCTCTCTCTCTCTTCCATCTCTCTCTCTCCTCCATCTCTCTACCTCCTCCATCTCTCTCTCTCCTCCATCTCTCTCTCTCTTCCATCTCTCTCTCCTCCATCTCTCTCTCCTCCATCTCTCTCTCTCCTTCTTTTCTCTCTCTCCTCCATCTCTCTCTCTCTCTCCTCCATCTCTCTCGCTCCTCCATCTCTCTCTCTCTCTCTCTCCCCTTCATCTCTCTCTCTCTCTCCTCCATCTCTCTCTCTCTCCTCCATCTCTCTCTCCTCCATCTCTCTCTCTCTCCTCCATCTCTCTCTCTCTCCTTCATCTCTCTCTCCTCCATCTCTCTCTCTCTATTCCATCTCTCTCTCTCTCTCTCCTCCATCTCTCTCTCTCCTCCATCTCTCTCTCTCTCCTCCATCTCTCTCTCTCTCTCCTCCATCTCTCTCTATCTCTTCATCATCTCTCTCTCCTCCATCTCTCTCTCTCTTCCCCCTTTCTCTCTCTCCTCCATCTCTCTCTTTCTCCTCCATCTCTCTCTCTCCCCTTCATCTCTCTCTCTCCTCCATCTCTCTCTCTCTCCTCCATCTCTCTCTCTCTCCTCCATCTCTCTCTCTCCTCCATCTTTCTCTCCCTCTCTTCCATCTCTCTCTCTCTCTCTCCTCCATCTCTCTCTCTTTCTCCCCCATCTCTCTCTCTCCTCCATCTCTCTCTCTCCTCCATCTCTCTCCTCCATCTCTCTCTCTCTTCAATCTCTCTCTCTCCTCCATCTCTCTCCTCCATCTCTCTCTCTCTCCTTCTTTTCTCTCTCTCTTCCATCTCTCTCTCCTCCACCTCTCTCTCTCCTCCATCTCTCTCGCTCCTCCATTTCTCTCTCTCTCCCCTTCACCTCTCTCTCTCTCTCTCCTCCATCTCTCTCTCTCTCCTCCATATCTCTCTCCTCCATCTCTCTCCTCCATCTCTCTCTCTCCTCCATCTCTCTCTCTCCTCCATCTCTCTCTCTCTCTTCCATCTCTCTCTCTCTCTTCCATCTCTCTCTCTCTCTTCCATCTCTCTCTCGCTCTCCTCCATCTCTCTCTCTGTCCTCCATCGCTCTCTCTCCTCCATCTCTCTCTCTCTCTTCTCCATCTCTTTCTCTCTCTCCTCCATCTCTTTCTCTCTCTCCTCCATCTCTCTCTCTCCTCCATCTCTCTCTCTCCTCCATCTCTCTTTCTCTCCTCCATCTCTCTCTCTGTCCTCCATCTCTCTCTCTCCTCCATCTCTCTCTCTCCTCCATCTCTCTCTCTGTCCTCCATCTCTCTCTCTCCTCCATCTCTCTCTCTCCTCCATCTCTCTCTCCTACATCACTCTCTCTCCTCGACCTCTCTCTCTCCTCCATCTTTCTATCTCCTCCATCTCTCTCTCTCCACCTCTCTCTCTCCTCCAACTCTCTCTTCACCCTCTCTCTCTTCATCCGCTCTCTTCACCCTCTTTCTTGACCCTCTCTCTTTTCACCCTCTATATCTCTCTCTCCCCTCTCTCCCCCTTTCTCTCCCCCACTCTCCTCTCTCCATTCTCTCTCTTTCCCCCCTCCTCCCCTCTCTTTTTCTCTCTCGGTATTTCCTTCGCTACGTCTTCTTCAAACATTTTCGAACTCCTCCTTTCTCTTCCCACAACATTCCTCAACCTTCTGGAATTATTCCACGAACTCTGACCCTTTCCCCGATCTCGATCTTAGTTCGTCTTTTTTCTTGGACCCGAAGTAGCGTCTCTCTCCCTTTCGGGTCTCATCCTTCTCAGTTCAGTAACGCCTTTACCCCTTCAACACAGTGACGCCCGGAGGTTTTGGCCAATTGAGGAGACGTTACCGTAATGATGGGGTCAGGGGCTACCTCGAAGAACTCATTCAAGACGATGACGCACTTGTTGATCTTTTTCTGGTTAACGGCAGACAATGTTACTCATCTTGAGGGTAAGCATACGCATATGCAGTTCACTCACTCACTCACTCACTCACTCACACATATATACAAGTTAAATACGTAAGCAATAAAGCGGAAACAGTTAGATAAAAACACAGTACGAAGCAAATCTATTTTACTTTAATGTTTCGACTCTTGGGGGATCTTCAGGGAGAACGTCAGAGACGAGCAATGGAGATCTAAAAATATCGTTCATTTTCATTAGATTTCGTTCATATGGACCACTACCACAGCTTTACATTCACTTTTTCGTGTAATGGTCTTTGCCCCTGAGGTGTCTGCCTTACTCAACTTGAGATCTTGCCTTTGTGAAGAAGTGTCTGCCTGCACCGCTCACAAAGAGGCAACGCCCTACTCACCCTCCACTCCACTCCCTTCCCTTCTCTTCCCTCCTCCTCCTGTCCCCAACTCTTACCCATTTCTCCTCCTCGCTTCCTCTTTTCTCTTATTTCTTGTCACCTCATTTTCATCCTCCTCTTCACTCTTCATCCAGTACACATTCCAATTTTTCCTCTTTCCTTTTTCTACCTTATCCTCACTCCTCTTGTTCCTCTCCTCCTCCTCCTCCTCCTCCTCCTCCTCCTCCTCCTCCTCCTCCTCCTCCTCGCATTTTCATCCTCTTCTTACTCAATGCCATTCCAATACCTCCTCTTCCTATTCTTTTTCTACTTTCCCTTCACCTCTTTACCCTCTTTTCCTCTGCCTTCCTCTCCTCCTCCTCCTCCTCCTTCTCAGAAGAAAAACAAGATTATTTTCAATCACTTCCAGAAGGGTGATGAGCGTTATACACATTGTCTAATCTGTCGCTACGCAACTCTACACAGTTGAGGAAAGGTTTATGGGGACAGCGTGTTAAACCGGTTTCAGTAAAAAAAAATTTTTTTTTAGAAAATATAATCTCAGGAGTGAGGTCGGAGTAGAAAGAAAAATCTCTGAAGAAGTAGCGTCTCTGTAGAATGGTTTATGTCCGAAACGCTAAATATGTAAAAACTTATCAAGTTCTCTTCAGAGTTCTATCCTTCTACCCTTGTCTCATACCTGTCAGTATGGACTAATCCCAAAAGTTTTCTTCGGCTGCTGTAGCTATTTTTATACTCGGGGGGGGGGGGAGGAGGTGGGAGATTCTGTCTCTTAGACTGAGAATATACTCATAATTCCGTCCGGGAAGGCCCCTATAAGGATGACCTCACCTTTAAAGGGTGTACTTCCTTCAATTGTGCCTCTTCTTCAGGTGCCGGTAGCGCATTTGGAAGCGTGTTGGTCTTGCATTTCCTTAGTCGCGGGTCCGATTCTCAGCATTGATTGTTACTTGCCCCATTAATTCCTAAAGGGTATATTAGTGTAGAGGTGATGTCTTTGGTAACAGCTACGTATCTCCCGGTGTAGGTTCCTCATATTGTTCTTCTTTTGGAGGTGCATCCCCCTTTTTTTCTTTCCCTGATACGAATTCCCCTTCTGAGGATCTTTTTCCCGAACCCTTGTACGGAGGTCGTACCTGCTCTTTTCTTTCTCTCTCTCTCTCTCTCTCTCTCTCTTGGTATTTCCTTTGCCTCTTCTTCCTTCTTCTTCGCCTCTTCGAACACCCAATATCACTGCTACTTTTCTTCAGGATATATCGCCTCCTCCTTTTCTCTCCTCTCTCGAGGAAGATCTCAAATTTTCCACCTCTGAGGAGCCTGTCGAAGCAGCGGATTCTAATAAAAGAAAGCCCCACTCCCTCTCTGCCAGCAAGAGGCTGATGTTTTCCCGCATCAGGGACTGAAAGCTTAAAAGAGGCAAATGGATTTCAGGGTTCGAAGCGCAATAAGGAGGATAGCGACTTCAGCTCTGGGAATAATTCAGCAGCTTCAGCGCGTGCGCCTGAAGGATCCGCCCAGAGGGTCTCTTGGTGATTGTCTGCGGGCAGGAATGGGCGCGGTCGGTCGAGAGGGTCTTCCTGGAGGAGGGGGACCTTCTGGTGAGAACGCATAAAGAAAGGACTCGAAGTATAGTCATGGGAGTTCTTCGGAAGGTAAGAAACTTCGATGAAACTTCGAGAATTGAAGAGGATGGTGAAAAGACAACGACGGTTAGGATGGCGATGCTGAAGATGAAAAGGACAACGATGACGATAACGACAACGCTAAAGACGATGGTGATGACGACAGCGCCGAACGACGACAACGACGACGACGACGTTGAAGACGATGACGACGTTGTAGACGATGACGACGACGTTGAAGACGACGACGACGTTGTAGACGACGACGACGTCGAAGACAACGACGACGACGATGATAACGACAACGACAAAGACAACGCCAACGCCAACCACAACGAAAACACCATTGACAACAACGTCAAAGCCAACAGCGACAATAACAACAACAACAATAACAACATCAAGGACTGATCCAGAAGATTCCATGAAACAAGAAAGATGGAACCTCACTGTCGCCAACATCAACATCTGTGTGTTCATCTCTCTCTCCCTCCCTCTCTCCCTCCCTCCCTCCCTCTATCCCTTCTTCCCTCTATCCCTTCCTCACTCTCTCCCTTCCTTACTCTCTCCCTTCTTCACTCTCTCCCTTCCTCACTCTCTCCCTCGCCTTCTATCTCCCTCCCTCACTCTTTCCCTCCCTCCCTCTCTCCCTCCCTCTCTCCCCCTCTCTCCCTCCCTCCCTCTCTCCCTCTCTCCCTCCCTTTCTCCCTCCCATCCTCCCTTTCTCCCTCTCTCCTTCCCTCTCTCCCTCTCTCTCTCTCCCTCTCTCCCTCCCTCTCTCCCTCTCTCCCTCCCTCTCTCCCTCTCTCTCTCCCTCTCTCCCTCTCTCCCTCCCTCCCTCTTTCCTCCCTCTTTCTCTCCCTCCTCCCTCTCTCCCTCCTCCCTCTCTCCCCCTCCCTCTCTCCCTCCTCCCTCTCTCCCTCCTCCCTCTCTCCCTCCTCCCTCTCTCCCTCCTCCCTCTCTCCTTCCTCCCTCTCTCTCCCTCCTCCCTCTCTCCCTCCTCCATCTCTCCCTCCTCCATCTCCCCCATCTCTCCCTCCCCATCTATCAATCCTCCATCTCCCTCTCCTCCCTATCTCCCTCCTCCCTCTCTCCCTCCTCCCTCTCTCCTTTTCTCTCTTCTTCTCTCCCCCTCTCTCCTCTCTCCTTCCCCTCTCTCTCTCTCTCTCTCTCTCTCTCTCTCTCTCTCTCTCTCTCTCTCTCTCTCTCTCTCTCTGCCTCTCTCCGTCTCTCTCTCCCTCTTTCCGTCTCCCTCTCCCTCTCTCTCCCTCTCTTTCTCTCTCTCCCTCTCTTCCCCTCTCTCTTTCTCTCTCTCCCTCTCTCTTTCTTTCTCTCCCTCTCCATTTTTCCCTCTCTCTCTCTCTCTCTCTCTCTCTCTCTCTCTCTCTCTCTCTCTCTCTCTCTCTCTCTCTCTCTCTCTCTCTCTCAGATTTTGATAATTCTTCCTATTTTTTCAGAGTGCGTTGTCTCCCTGCGCTTTTGAAGGAACAGGAGGTGGAGGACGAAGTAGAATAGGAGACGAAGGAGAGTAAGAAGAAAAAAGAAGGAAGGAAGGAAGGAAGGAAGGAGGAGGAACAGTAAAAGGAGAAGGAATGGAAGAAGAGGAAGAGGAGGAGATGGAAGGGGAGGACGAGGAGGAAGACGTAAAGGAAGAAAACGAAGAGAAGGAAATGGAGGAGGAGAAGGATGAAGAGGAGGAGGAGGAGAAGAAGGAGGAGGAAGAGGAGGAGGAGGAAGAGGAGGAGGAGGAAGAGGACGATGTATTATTTGCCCTTTAAGTGTTCATTTTCATAAGTACACACTGGAATTCATAGATTACGTTACTGTTACATTGAACAATCTTTAGGACTATTTTTATTTTCTGAAGAGAGAGGAACGACCGCCCCCCCATCCCCACCCCGTTCAGCGGGAAAGTAGGCAGTCAAAGGGGGCGGAATCTGAAACACTGGCAGGCAGGCAGGCAGGCAGGCAGGCAGGCAGGCAGGCAGACACGCAGGTAGGCCAGATTCCGACGTCGGAAAGTGAGGGGAAAAATGACAAAGAAATAAATCATTTGGTCGGTGTGGCCAAAGGTGAGAGGTCAGCAAGCCAGTCGGAGGAAGGTGGAGGGGGAGAGGGAGGGGGGAAAGGGACGGAGAGAGGGAGGGGAGAAGGGGACGAGGAGAGGAAAAGGGGCAGGTAGAAACACGGGGAGATAGAGAAGTACATGGAAAAATAATATATAGAGAAAGGAGAAAAGGGGGAGAAGCAAGCTGAGAAGAAGGAGAGGGAGATGTAGAAGGTAAGGGAGATGGAAAAGACAAAAAGAGAGAGAGAGGGGGAGGGACAGATGGAGAGAGAAGGCAAGAGAAGAGGATAGAAAGTAAGATAGATAGATGGAAAGTAAAAGAGAGAGAGAGAGAGAGAGAGAGAGAGAGAGAGAGAGAGAGAGAGAGAGAGAGAGAGAGAGAGAGAGAGAGATACAGAGAGAGAGATACAGAGAGAGAGATACAGAGAGAGATACAGAGAGAGAGATACAGAGAGAGAGAGAGAGAGAGAGAGATACAGAGAGAGAGAGAGAGAGAGAGAGAGAGAGAGAGAGAGAGAGAGAGAGAGAGAGAGAGAGAGAGAGGGAGAGGGGGAGAGAGAAAGAAAAAAGAAAGAGAGAGAGAGAGAGAGAGAGAGAGAGAGAGAGAAACAGGGATGTGACCATGGTATCCAACCGGAGCCCAGGCCGCCAGCGCGGATTGAAATCTCTTCTTTAAGGATTTCCCTCTGAAGAAGTCCAGACGATTTCATTCAGTCCACAACAGGACCCTCTGGGAAATAATGTTAATGTTTGTATCTCAGGGATGGAATGGGTGGGAATGATTTTATGCCTTTTTCTTCTTGGCTACCCCCCTTGTAAGGGGGAAAAAAGCCTTGGTATATGTATGTATGTATGTTTGTATCTTTTCTGGGGCGCGGGAGGGAGAAACGTTTATCTAAATAGTAGTTTCCAGATCCAACCTGGGCCCTATGACTCCAGTGGATTTTAAAAGAATTTGAGAGTCCACAAGGATTCCAGTTATTTTCATATTTTTATTTATTTTACTGAGCTTATTTTGCTGTTTAGGATATATTGAACTATAAATACAGCTTAAATAGTATAAGAGTACAGAGGTTACAAGGTATGAATATATGTATATATATATATATATATATATATATATATAAATATATACACACATATATGTATATATATATATTTATATATATATATATATTCGCGCAGAAATAGCATTGTCCGTAATGTTAGCTTGTCCTGTTTGGTTGTTTTCATAATTTACAATGCAGGTCGTAATTTAGAAAGGGGACTATTAGAAAAAAAAAGAGCGCTAGTCAGCGCTCCTAAAAAGCAGTTTGGGTTTAGTAATACTTTGAATTAAGACAATATTCAAGCCTTCCTATTCGCCTTTTTACTCAAGTCTTCGCCCCTTTACTCACTTGGTCGATGCAGTTGAGCGTTGGATTCTCAGCACAGTAGTGGGCCGCCGACTTCCCTGTCCTATCACGCTCCTTCACGACAGTCGGCTGTGAAGTCAAACAAATAGAAAGAATTAGTGTACACATCCCGAAAAAACAGATGAACATTGGAAATTTCCTTTCAATATCAAACCACATAAAACTTCTGTAATTTTGAACGATTAACGACCCAGATCGTCAGAACGTCAGCTGCTATCCAGTTCAACAAGAATTGTAGTATAGAAAAGATCTATTCGAGATCAACGTTACCATCAGCATCGATATTGTAAACAATATTATCATTTCAAACAACAAAGTCACCATGAGTATTTCTACCGACATAGCTATAGTCACTACATTTCTGTCAGTATCACCGCCACCACTTCCACCACTACCACCACCACCACAACCACCATCACAACCACCATCACAACACACCAATACAACCACCTTCACAACTGCCACCACCACAACAGTTACTATCATCTGCAGCACAAATTCTTATTTATAATCTATTTTTTCCTGCTTCGAATGTCTTCCAAGACATCAAGTCGATCTTGCATTCCAAAATTTAACAAAAGTACATGTCACCTCATCCGTTTACCTTTTCTTAGGTGTGAACATTGTTTTGCTTCTAGCGCTACAGATTCATAAATACTTTAAGAAATACCTACACTTGTCCATTCTCATAACATGACCGAACAACCCCAGGTTTCCCTGCTCTGTTCTTTTTCCCCAGTCTCTCTCTTATTTTTTTTCTTTTCAGCAACTCTCTTGGGAGGTAAGGTTCATTATCATACCATGAACAAGACAAGGAAGCCTTCTTAATTACACTCAAAAAACTGATACCTCTAAAACGACTACAATCACATTTGCACCCTTTTCCCTTGTAAATAGGAACTATACAGGCACTCTTCCATTCCTCCGACACTCTATCCTCCTTTAGACACAAATTAAACAGACTCACCAGCCGGTCCACTATTACTGTGCCTCCATTTACAAACAAGTTACAACTGCAGATTTAATAAAAACTATGCCAAAAATCAACGATAATTCTCTTTAAGTCGTCTTTTGTGACACACATGGAATACGTAGGTGTTACTCATACTGACCCAGTTAGCGAATTTCACTGTTTACTCATCTATATATTTATTGATTTGTTTATTTGTCCTTCGCCGACTTCTTTTTTCGGACCTAAGGATGTATAGGCACGCATCTCTATCGATTTCTTTTGTTTGCGACAATTTTGCGTCCACCAACTCCCGTGGTCGACTTCAATCCTTCCTCTTGTAGCTTAACGTTTATGTTCATCATTGTAAACGTTTAAGTTTTGTTTGTCTTTTTGCCTTGACCCTGTTCTTCACCTCGTGACTTGCAGTGTTTGGGACATTTTTGATCGAGTGGTCGCGCTACTTGGCTGTGGTGTCTAATCAGTTAATGAATAAATCTTGGTGAATAATTAATTACTCCCCTTTTCTCCTCGGCACACGTCATGACAAGCCTTACTACAACCGCCAGTACCACCTTTACAACTACCGATATCTTCACAAACATCATTACCCCACTAACACTACCATTGCCTGTAACAACAACAGAACAATCCCTCTGATATCTTTACACTTTTATGATTGTCTCTATCTTCACAGAAAAGAGAGTAAATAAATTAATAAACAAGTGCGAGTGTTGGGGCTCTCTGGCCAATAATAAATGATATCCATGTACATTTAGAAGTGAAAAAGATAATCTATTATCTTGACACCAACTCTAACAGATGGTTCAGAAGTTGGGTGATAACAAAGGTAGACAAGAGCATGATTCAGACAGCGGAAATGAGTCCACTGACAGCCATTGTTTGGAAGGCGAGAAGAGATAGGTTAAAGAATGAAGATATAAAGAAAAGCATTGGCATCTTCTCCACGCCATGCAAAATAGACGCTTCCCAGCTAAGCTGGCTGTGACACTCAGAATTGAAAAAGAAAGAGTTGCAAGAAGTTGCAGGAGGTGGATGCCAGGTGGAAGAAGACCACGAGGTAGACATAAGAACATAAGAACATAAGAAATAAAGGAGACTGCAAAAGACCATAAGGCCTACACTAGGCAGCTCCGTATCCATCACCACCTGTCATCCTCATCCATAAAGTTGTCTAATCGTTTTTTAAAACAACTGATAGTTTCAGCGCTTACTACATGGTTACTAAGTTTATTCCATTCATCGACCACCCTATTAGTAAACCAATTTTTGCCTATTTCCTTCTTAAATCTAAATTTGTCCAGTTTATACCCATTACTGCGAGTCCTGCCCTGTTGTTTTATTATGATGACCTTGTTTGCATCACCCTTGTTATAGCCTTGTTAGACCGAGAAAGAGATGGAGGGAAACTGTTGAAGAAACCCTTAGTAGACATGACTTGTCCAACATCGAAACTCTGAGGGAAGAAGGGGCCTTCCGAGATAGAGCCAGATAGAGAAACATGCTGATATCACTGACAGGCATAACACCTACCGTCACGCGGGGGTAATTTTGACTTGTGGTGTCAAGTTGACAAAGTTTTTGGCATCTAAGTACTTTCTTTTAAAAATGATTAACGAGGTCAACTTTACTGAAATAAGAAATAAGAAGGAAGATAAAGAAGTCTAAAAAGAACTATAGAAATACATTTATAGGATAAACGTATATATATACAGGTAGATACATGAATGAAGAAATACTTGATAATAAGGTGAGGTAGAGTTTATCTACTGTAGGGCCTGGTATCCGAAGCTTCACAAAATCACAGAAC
>NC_134790.1:33080698-33090698 GCF_046742065.1 Oratosquilla oratoria
GAACGCAAGTTTTTGCGAAGGCTTGAAATGATACCTTGAGAGCCTAAATGTCCGACAGTCATCAACAACCGTGCAACTTGCAGACATGCAACTTGGTCTACAACAAGCCGATAGAGACTAAAGGTGCACACGTGCCAAAGGTTGCAAAAACATTGTACAACCTCTGAGGCCAATGTGGAGCAACCCTTGCAAATGCACACAGGGTTAAAGGGATGCATGCTGACCAACAAGCAATATGTTGACTTTGCAACATTGTTCAGTGATGAGTTGTTGCAACTGCAGAGTCTGTTACACGAAACAGGGTTATATGCATGTAATAGGTACGTGTGCGTGTTACTGTGTGTTGTTAGTAGTTTTTGCTCACTGGAGAGATATTGAGAGACTATATGTAGACGTTTATGCTTTATACACACCTTCTGTTCTGTAGATGGTTATGACACTGAGATACAGTGATTTGGGTAAATCAATAACGACTGTTTTTCCACCTTGTTTGTTTAAGGACATGACAGAATTATATTTTTTAGTTACATATGAAATTGGGCACCATGAATTTAATTGAAAAGAAGATCAAGTTTACTTTTGTTAGATTTAATTAATGAATTGGGGTAATTATATTTGTTATCACTATAGCTAATCAAAACACCAGCACACATTCCACGTTACAGATTTCATTTCACCATTCACAAATTTCTATGAACAAATTCTTATCGCTGCAACAACAGAAGATACATTTGTATTATTCTGGGTCAGTTTCGTATGTCCTTAGCAGTATCTACTAGTTCAGTTTAGGTGTTTGAATGCCTTCTTTCGTGGTTTTACGAGTATAGTTAGCGAAACTATCCAATATATTGATGCTAGATACCATCGTTCTGGCCATCAATGAACTAAATCTAAATTTCAGTTTTTAACTAACTTTTACATGTGATAGGTATTAATACATATACGAGCTGCTCTCATAGTGGGGAAGAAAATATAGATAATTTCATGCTATCACAGCCAAGACTGAAACTTTTGATTTTCGAAAATGACAAACCTAACAATATGGTTCTCCCATAAAATGGATAAAAAAGAAAGAAAAATAGTCCCACCACTATCACTACTAATACCAATTCATTATAAATTTTTACTGAAAAAGGATTATCTAAAAAAATATACAAAATAGACAATTTGCACGTAGCTATAGGATTGTGCATACCAAGAGAAAAAACAGTGGCGCGGTTAGAAACACTGGTAAATTAAAGCCCATAACAAAGAACAAATCAAGAGAACAACGCTTGGTTACTCAAAGCATGTATTTAATCTTCTCTTCATTACAACCTAATCTTTTAATCGCATGTTTTGTACGACAGACGAGTTTTTGATTACCGCAGTATTACGAACTAACCACATGAATTAAAAAATTATATATATATATATATATATATATATATATATTATATATATATATATATATATATATATGTCACATACATCCAATGGC
Organism: Oratosquilla oratoria; assembly: GCF_046742065.1. Lineage (NCBI taxonomy): Eukaryota > Metazoa > Arthropoda > Malacostraca > Stomatopoda > Squillidae > Oratosquilla > Oratosquilla oratoria. The sequence continues at coordinate 33,082,179 of NC_134790.1, forward strand.
AGTGGATGAAATACATGTGGAAATGTTTGTAAAAAAAAAAGGAATTATAATGATAACGATTATAACGATAACAACGATAATAACAATAACAACAAAAATAATAATAATAATACTAACAATGATGATATTAATAACAATGGTAACAACAATGACAGTAATAACAGTCAAAAGAAATTCCATACTCGTTTCCAAGAGAAGCCGGCTGTGACACAGACTTTTCTATAAAAAGAAAAGGACTCGAGTGTGTGGCACATAATCCAATGAAATCCAAGAACCTCAATGAGCAGTGCAATATAAATCTCCCTGTAATGATCCACTTAGAATACATTCACACACGAGAGAGAAAGAGAGAGAGAGAGAGAGAGAGAGAGAGAGAGAGAGAGAGAGAGAGAGAGAGAGAGAGAGAGAGAGAGAGAGAGAGAGAGAGAGAGAGAGAGAGAGAGACAGACAGACAGACAGACAGACAGATAGACAGACAGACAGACAGACAGACAGACAGATAGACAGACAAACAGACAGACAGACAGACAGAAAGAAAGACAGAAAGACAGAACGAATTGGCTTCACTGAGCGGTCACATGATTCGTGAGGTACGACAGAGGTCGGATCAAATGTCCGGGTGGATCACACGACTTGACCGGAACTTTGACAACAACTCTGACTGGAACTCTGACTGGAACTTTGACCGGAACTTTGACCGGAACTTTGACCGGAACCTTGACCGGATTCTTGAGGTCTGAGAGTCCGGGTTGACCACTTGACGCAACCGGAAGATTGACCGAATGCTTGGGGGTCCGACAAAAGGTGGACCATACTTTATGCGAAACTTAAGACATGCGAAAAATTTCTCCACTTTCTGAGCATTCACAAGGGAAGGACGTAACGTGACACTTGATAATTCTATTCTGGTTGATGCCAAACTATCTTATTAATCTACGAAGAGTGAAGGAGACTGCAAGTGACCATAAGGCCTACACTAGGCTGTTCCAGGTCCATTAGCAATTGATATCTTCAGTCTAAAGGTACTGTCTTAAGCTGAATAACATCGTCAGGATGTTTATTCTGGCTAAGATAAAACTGTTTTATTCAACTGGATGACCTATTGCCACCTGAGGAGGGTGACAGAATCAGCCTCAAGGTGTACAAGGACTAATGTACATTAAGGTCTCGCTTTCCCTCCCTCCCTCTCCCCCTCTCTCTCTCCCTCTCTCCCTCCCTTTCTCCTTCTCTCCCTCTCTCTCTCCCTCCCTCCCTCTCTCTCTCTCTCTCTCTCTCTCTCTCTCTCTCTCTCTCCCTCTCTCTCTCTCCCTCCCTCTCTCTCTCCCTCCCTCTCTCCCTCTCTCTCTCCCTCGCTCTCTCCCTCTCTCTCTTCCTCTCTCTCTCCCTCTCTCTCTCCCTGTCTCTCTCTCCCTCTCTCTCTCCCTGTCTCTCTCTCCCTCTCTCTCTCCCTGTCTCTCTCTCCCTGTCTCTCTCTTTCTCTCTCCCTCCCTTTATCCCTCACTATCCCTCTCGCTCTCTCTCTCCCTCCCTCTCTCTCTCTCTTTCTCTCTCTCCCTCTCTCCTCCTCTCTCCCTCTCTCTCTCCCCCTCTCCCTCCCTCTCTCTTAGTATGTTGGAAGGGGTAATAGAAAGCGTGAATGTTTGTTTAGGGAAACCAGTTTTACCTGCCCAACTCGAGCGATTAAATGGGTTTACGGTTATGAACAATAAAAACGTTCTAAGCTGACCTAAATCAACATTCCCAGGAGGGTTTGGAAATTTTGAAAAAATAAAAGAAAAAAAAAATACTCTGTGGAAACAAGCAGAAACCAACGCTTCAATTACACTGTAAAATGTGTATTTCTAACATATTTTTTTCGTAGTTCTCAACAGAAATTACTATATTTCGAATTACAATATTTTCATCTGTAAATTTATGCACTCCATTTTTTGTCCTTTTTTGTTAGGTTTTATATAGTTACAATAAGTTATTGTATTACATATATGTTATTACTTCAAGCAATATTTTGTAATCCTTTAGATAACTTAACATATTTACAGAAATGCCAGGAGGCGGTGGCTAGCTGCGGCCGAAGCCGTCACCTTTACCCAACGCGTTTTGACCGTTGGGAATCTGAGTGAAGTGCGAGACTCGAACCCACAGCTAAGCAAATCCGAGACTCCCTTAGTTAGCCTCTTAACTTCCTAACTCGATTTGTATGTATGCAGTCAAGCGATTTAATTCAAGAGGAAATCCAAAGAAGCCTAAGGCGCTGTTCACACTAGTAGTTTGAACCGCGCGGAAACCGCAGCGGTTAGCATAGTCAAGGAAAAACTGCGTGGTTCTGTGTGAACGCCTCCATTGATTTACATTGTAATTGAACCGCCACTGTTCAAACCGCGGCTGTAACGGATAGTCGAGGAAAAACTGCGTGATTGTGTGTGAACGCCTCCATGGACTTGCATTGCAATTGAACCGCCACGGTTCAAACCGTGGCGGTTGAAACTGCTAGTGTGAACAGGGCCGAAGAGTTACTTACTAATGGACTTGTGGTATTAGAATCGTTACGACTCCTTCGTATAGAATGGGAGTAAAAATTACTCAGAATAAAGGTTTAGAGGATAATGATAAAAAAACAATAATGATAATAAATGACAAGTAGTTACTAGGAACTGTTTTAGAAATTCCAGTAATAAGAGGAATATTGAGTTTATTTATTATTTTTTTGTAGTGATTGACCATATGAATGTATTTAGATCAGAGCCATAACGGAACTACTTGATGTTTTGGTAGTAAGTACGAAAAAGAAACAATATTTATAATAAACAAGTACTGAACAAATAGATACCCAAGAAAAGAGTAAAAAAAAAAAAAAAAAGCAAAAGATAAAATACAACACAAAATACTATCTACGGAGGAAAACAAGGGGAACATTGAAGCTGACAAGACAGATGGAGAAGGGGAGGGTGAGGTGGTCAAATATCCCAGGTGGTCTTGCCACCCTGACAAAGGTTCCCCCGACCTCCCCATTGTCCTCCTAGCAAAATAAAGATGAGTAATGGCCACCTGACATCGCGAACTTTTCTTAGAATCTTCGATCCTGCACGGGCTCGCTCTTGGTCACCGCATACGTGCGTAAGCCAATACGATCGCTTTTGTGGTTCAAAGGAAGGTGCGCAGTATCTTTTTATTTATCTTCCATAGGAAAATGAATAAATACACACACGCAATATATATATATATATATATATATATATATATTATATATATATATATATATATATATGTATGTGTGTGTGTGTGCAAGTAGGAGTAGGAAACACAGGCGTTGTAGTTTGAATTTATGCTTTGAAAGAGCATATCTGCGAAAGTAGTCAGTAATCAACTCAGACTAAGGCTCCTGTGTTTCCTACTGCCATTTACGTCAACCTGTCAGAATGTCTCCCTCTTTCTCTTTCTCTCTCTTTCTCTGTATATATATATATATATATATATATTATATATATATATATATATATACATATATATATATATATAACATATACTTTTGCATTTGTGAACACACTGTTCTAGTATGTATGTACACACACTCATACATACATTCGTACATATATATATATATATATATATATATATATATGTGCATATATGTACACACATGCACACATACATACATACATATATACATACATACATACATATATACATACATACATAAATACTACTGTCAATATGGAGCTTGTTTAAGTTACGCGATTGGAAAGCACATTTGCATGACCTGTGGTAATAAATCTAGTGACCGTTCAGGAAGAAGCCGATACATCACCTTGGCTGTATCCGTCCATTCAAATTCCTTCTTGTTCTGATCGTATGAAAAACAGTCTTGTTTGCTATGCAGTAGTCAAAATTGTATTACGTTTGCAGTAAGAATAGAAAAAAGAGGACAAATCATTACAGTAGCAGGATATAACAGGATATGTGTTACATAATCCTTTAAAATACATCAGTTTTTTGATCAAGTCATCGTATACTATAATGTGTGTTTTTCTGTTTAAGAAAATTATTTCACCTTTTCTGAACCCGAGTTTAAGATCAATAGTTAATTTTGGAAGTCAAAAGTGAAACAGGGTTTCTGCTATGCAGTGAGATTTTTTATACAAGTTAATGAGGATCAGATATAGAAAATTAATTTTTGCATGTATCATCTACGCTTTCGACCAATGAACCAGAAAAAAAAATAAACGAAAGTAAAATAGAATAAAGATATATACAATACAAATGAAATATATTAAATTAAATGAAATAAGATAAAATGAAAATAAACTAAATTAAAAGAAAACAAAATAAAAAATATATAACAAATTTGAACACTTACCATTCCATATCAGCCGCTCTCTATCATCAATATTGAACACATTCCATCCACCTCCTCCAGACCGTCTACTCTTGACCACAAACCCAACAATCTACTTAGCACTACACCGGGCTACGTAGCCTCCGACGGAATACCGAGATTAAACACATTATATACCGGGAGAAACGGATAGCCGTATACACACACGTAACGGAACACACAAACCAGACTGCAGTAGAAGCTTTGATATCTGGACGGCGAGGGAGCTGCACACGTGTTGTTTACATCAGTCACCCGGCGACCGCGCGCGCATGCGCTCTTAATCCCCCATTTTCCGCGCGAGTCGTATCGACTTGAAGGCGTTGTATGCTCTCTTGGTGGAGTCAACAATTAATGATTTCTTTGAACTGATACGAGCTTTTGCGCTTTCCCAGGGCGAACTGGTGGTTAAGGTAAAGTTATGGTGTTTGGATTGCTATTGCTGTTGTTGTTGTTAATGGTTAGGCTGGATCATAGGAGGTCGTTGGGTGGAAGTTGATATAAAAAGAAAAAGTGTTGCGTGGCTTGAGGTTGCGTGTATTTGCATGCGCGGGTTCGCCAAAGGGCGTTATGCGTGTATCTTTACACACATGTGTCATGTTAAACGCACACGCACGCATACACGTACACACGCACACACACACACACACACACACACACACACACACACACACACACACACACACACACACACACACACACACACACACACACACACACACACACACACACTTACACACATGTAAGTACACCTATACACACGTATGTACACACACACACACACACACACACACACACACACACACACACACACACACACACACACACACACACACACACACACACACACATTATGCTTGAATAAAAGAAAGTCTTGTTGAGGAACAGATTAATGAGGACAGCTGTGAATGACAGACTGTCGTATTGGAGTGAAGTAATTAGTGGAGTCCCTCGGGAGTCGGTGTTGGCAACAGTAATGTTCTTGATCTGCGTTAACGACTTGATGAATGGAATAAACTCCACCAATTAATTTGATGACGATGAAGAAGACTCAAAGTTATTAGAGGAAGATATAAAATAAGATGAATAATTGGAGCCAGAGGTAGGAAATTAATCAGAAAAAAAATTGGAAATGGGTAGAAGAATGATCATCACTAAACTATAAAGTAGGAAATGAATAATCACAAAAGTAATAGGGGAAAATTGACAAACGAGTGCTGGAAATGGAAATTTTGTTATTTGATAAACGTGCAAAGATTACAAGGAGACATGAAATGTTGACGAACAGAATTAAATTTTAGTCTATGAAAAAGATAATTAATAAATTAATTAAAACTTATTCCGTCTTAGATTAGAGTACACAGAAATTTTTTGGTAAAAAAAAATTACGAACAATGTGATCGTGATTGTAGGATCTACAGTGCATCTTACCAATGTGTTAGGACCTTTAACTCGCTTGTGTATTAAAGTGTGTTTACACCCGGAGACACCTCACAGCTCTTGATGTGATCGACTTTCCAGGGCAGAGAGCTGTTTTACAAAATCGGACTCTAACGTATGTTCAGTTTTGTTCAGAGAATTGTTTGAATCAGCACCTCACAGTAGTAATATGAACGTGTATTGATTCGGTTTAAGGTCGTGAAACTCCTATTAGGAGGCTAGGACGGTGCCCCTTACAGAGGACTTTATAGCGTGTAATTTAACAAACCATGCCCTTGGTCCAACTCGCCGGTGCCATGGTCCGAACCGCCATCACCTTGACCTTCGCCACAAGTAACGAAGCCCTAACCCGGCCGTCCCGTCACTGATCTGAGTGGCAGGGTGGTATTGCTTTGATCTCACGTTCAGAGGGACCCGAGTTCAAAGCTCGCGAAAGACCGGGTCTGATTGTATATATAGATATATAAAGAATTGTATAAAATTATTATGAATAATATGAACTTTAAGTATTCGAAATACTGTTTGAACAAAAATTTGTGAACAGGAGAGTGATGTGTTGAACATTTACTAGTAACAAAACGGATAACCTTTCCTAAATTCAGTAATTCTTAGGAATTATTTAGACAAAGATGATGAGTCTACGCTAGGAGTCGCTGAGTAACTGCGGCCGGAACCGTCACCTTTGCATTATGATGCGTTTTAGGGACTCCTGGAGTAACAAACAATCACTGCTGGGAATCGAAGAGGATTACGGGATTCGAACCCATAACAAACGATTTTATTCAGCTGAGGGGGAAAGAGATTCTAGATGAGGCCATTCTTCCCTAGAACTTCTCTAGATAGTTTTTTATAGACACTAACGATGTTCTAGTGAACACTTATGATGAACTAGATTTCGTCTAAGAGCATGACATTGTTATTCTTTCGGTCCACCATAACATGTTCGATAAACTCTTTGGCCTGCTAACCTTTTACGTAGAATTGAATTCTCTACCAACTATAGAAAGAGGATTGAATCTTTTATAGCTGAACTACCTTCCGGGTGGCGTCGCTAGCCATATTTTTATTTTTCATCCATTATCTATTTTTATCTATTATTTATCTAATATTTTGATTTATCATTTATTCATTATTTATATTTTTATATTTCATACTTTTTATATATTTTCTGTTTTCATGTTTATATTTATCATTTATATTCATTATCTATATTTGTTTATATTCATTTAAAAATGTATCTTTTTGTTTAGCAAAAAATAAAGACAACGTTTCAATAGGTCAAAGCTTAACTAATACGTTAACAAGTATTTTTGATTTACATAATGAGGATATTTGTTATATACAGTATATCAGAGAAGTGCTTAACTTATAAACAGAATGTTCCGAAGACAAACAGAATAAAGTCATAACTGCCATTTAGTATGAAAGGAATTAACTGAAACTGGTTGAACTTTCTTCACATCAAACGTGGTGACAAATAACTAAATGAAACAAGATGGCACTAGCAGCAAAAAAAATATTACAAAAACGCACAAACAAAAATATGAATAGATAAATAAATAAAGGGATAAACAGATGAATAAATAGATAAATATACAAGTATATAAATGAATAAAAAAGATAAATAGGTAAATGAATAAACAAATAAACCAATAAATAGTTAAATAAGTTAATAGAATCGAATGAAATGAAACAAATGTAATATAATATAATATAATATAATACAATATAATATCATATAATATAATATATTATAATATAATATAATATAATATAATATAATATAATATAATATAACGTAATATAATAGATTAGAATACATTTGAAATGAAATGAATGGAATAGAATAAAATGAAATGAAATGATTAGAATAGAATGAAATGAAGTAAAGTAAAATAAAGTAAAATGAAATAAAATGAAATAGAATAAAGACTGAATAAAATAGAATAAAATAAAATAAAATAGAATGAAATAGAATTAAATAAAATGAAAAATAAACAAAATGAAATAAAATGAAATAAAATTAAATAGAATTAAATAAAACAAAATGAAATAAAACGAATGATAAAATGAAGTAAAAATAAAAAAATAAAATGCAATGAAACAATAAAATATAACAAAACAATGAAATAGTGAACTATTATAAAATACAATGTAATACAATAAAATGCAATAAAATACGATATAATACAATTAAATACAATGAAATATAATGAAATACAGTGAAGTATAATGAAATGAAATTAAATGAAATAAAATAGGATAAAACAAAGGCCCCTTGCTCGGAGAAGTAAATATGAAACGTGCCATACTGAAGTGGAGTGCAAGCTCCGCCCACTGATTGTGACGTCACCATAGCTCCGCCCACTGATTGTGACGTCACTATAGCTCCACCCACTGATTGTGACGTCAGTTTTGCTCCTCCTTTATGCGACTAAGGCATGAGAGGTTGTGGATGAGGTAGGGGAGGAGGTAGGAGGGAAGGAGGAAGGGAGGGAAAAGAGAAGGAGGGAGGAAGGGAAAAGGGAAGGAGGGAGGGAGGGAAAAGGAAAGGAGAGAGGAAGGAGGGAAGGATAGAAGGAAAAGGAAGAAGAGAGGAGGGAACGGGAAAAAGACGAGAAGGAGGAGAAGGAAGAGAGAGTGAAAAGGAAGAGAAAGAAGAGAAGGGAGAGAAGGAAAAGGAGGGGTAGAAGAAGGAAAAGAAGGAA
>NC_134790.1:33095698-33120698 GCF_046742065.1 Oratosquilla oratoria
AATGACAGATGGACTTTTAAAATTAAAAGATCGCGCAATCAGTCCTAACATCTTATTTGCCTTCTCCGAGGCGGAAATATACTGCTTAGATGATTTGAGATCATCACTGATAATTAATCACGACGAAATCCTTCTCACTATCCACTTTAGTTAACGATTCTCCAAATAACTTGTAATCGTACTTATTGTTATTTTCACCTGTTTGTATAGCCTTACATTTACTTGTGTTAAATTTCATCAGCCATTTTTTAGACCTTTGCTGCAAATTATCTATATCTTCTTGAATATCTAATTGGTTTAAGTAATCATTTGCCATTCCGTATTGTTTTGTATCATCGGTAAATTTGGAGACAATAGATTTCAGTCTATGGTCTATATAATTCATAAACACTATGATTAGAAGTGGGACAAGAAAAAAACTCTGAGGAACTTCACTCGTAAATTTTTTCCATCTAGAAGTTTTGCCATTTAAAACAACTCTCTATTTACGATCGTTTAACCAATTACTAGTCCAGTTTAATAGGCTACCACTTATTTCGTGCGGGATGGTATTAAAAGCCTTCGCAAAGCCCAGATATATTAAATCTACATTGTTTCTTTTGTCATAATTTGAGATGACCGTGTTGTAGAATTCGAGGAGGTTAGTCACGCAGAAACGTTTTCGTCCGAATCCATGGCTTGACAAAGAAAACGAAAAAAAGTATTGCTAAAAAGAGACAGGCTAATAAAAAATTACAAGTGTTTTGGTGCACCTAACGGCTATCAAAGTTATGTGATAATACAGAGGGACTTAAAAAAAGACGATGAAAAAAGAAACAATACGAAATGAATATCGCTGATAAATCCAAAGAAAATCCCAAAGAACTTTATAGTTACATTAGACATAAGAAAGTTATTAGGAATAACATTGGTCCCCTATTATTAACTTGAATATTTGAATGAAGGAATGTGTGATATATTAAGCAACTATTTTAGCTCAGTATTCGTGAACGAAACATCTCACGCTGAAGTCATAGCTGAAGACTGATAAGTTTAGGGAAAACTTACTACTGTAAATATAACAAAAGAAAAAATTAAAGGATGTATAGAAAAACTCAAAGTTGATAAAATACCAGGACCTGACGGTTGGCATCTAAAAATCTGAAAGGAAATGAAAACGAGACTATTGTTCCGTTAGAAATTATTTTAAAAAAATCAGTCATATCCGAAGATGTCCTAAGAAAATGGAAGTCAGTTATTCTAAAAGGGTGACAAAAAACAAAACAAAAAACAATGAACTACAGGCCTATAAGCTGAACTTTAATCGTAGAAGAAGTATGTAAACTGTCAGAGATGCTATCGAACACCATTTAAGTAATAACTGTTAAGTGGAAGCAACTGTACTGTCTGGGTATTTCTTCTTGCATTCTCTCTCCTCAAGAGCTTTTACTTTTTTTCCTTAACTTATTAAGTTTCCTTAATTTATTCAGTCTCTTTTTATAATTATCTAACCCTTCAATACACTGGTGACACAATCAGAAGTGTGCTGCAATTGCATTTGTTTAGTTGCGAGTTCGAATCCTGCACTTCTCTCCGATTCCCAGCAGTGACTGTCACCTGCTCAAAAAATCCACAAAGCCCATAATAGGGCAAAGGTGACGGCTTCGGCCGCAACTACGTGCCTACTGGCTTAGGTTCCTTACCCTGCCTCATTCCCCATCCTCCCTCTCGATCTCCCAGCACCAATAAAGAAATAATTTTATATCAAACATAAATCATAAATAGTCATGTATCAGATATATGAGACAAGGAATTCAATGCAAGACCTGCTATCCCTATTTTCTCTCTTTGTCATGAATAACAGGCTCAAACCATTATCAGCTTTCGTTATAATAACACTATCATCATCGAGACTCCTACGGGGAACTCATTGATTATTACCAGTAGCGCTCTTGTTAACACAACTATCGTTATAATCTTCATCGCTATAACTAGCGTTATAATAAACATCACTATCACAGCAGTCATAATCAATATTAAAAGTATACAACTTCTATCCACCCAGATTTTGTTTTATATTAAATCTATATGTACAATAAGATATTAGGATCTGCCTTTTTTGTACCAGTTATTATTTCATTATTTTTTGTTTAATTACAAACTTTTCCGGTATTGGTGTGAAGTCACACACGTATAGTCAATTGATCAACTCCCAATAGGGCTGGTCATTTTTTCGAATTAGTTTTTTTCTCTAAACAGCAACACCTAATCCAGTGTGATAAACAGAGTCGCATCAGTCTACAAATACAGATTTTGACGAGTCTTTTTCTATAACCAGTAACACGTAACACACTGATAAACATAGTAGCACACATACTACCATAGCTAAAGTCAGATCAGTATAAGAAGGATGAGTCACTGGTAGCGAGAAACGGTTAATATCGTCAAGGACAAATTATTTACAAATACTGACTTTTGACAAATGTCAGGTCAACCTCCGACCAGAAGAGACAAAAGCCTCTTTCCCGGACACTAATCCGATTATTGCTCGAAGATTTCATGTTGTGAAGGGAGGCATTGTGTTTCATCAAATAAACAAACTTACGTGGCTGGATCACGTGAGAAATCGTGTTCTTTAGAGTATCTTAACATAAACGACAAAATATCACTGTCTGATCTATACTATAAACAATATAATGCCATTGTTCACGTCAGTGCCCTAAAACTGATAAGATTTTAAGAACTAATAATGAAATACCAAGTATCCATATACTCTTTAGACAGCAAAATGGGTTACAGAACCTAAGATTACTTGTACATTACAAGCTAGTTGTTCCCATATTCTCCTTGTCGCGGGTTCGAGTTCTGCACCCTTCTCTGTTTCCCAGCAGTAACTGTTATGTTACTTTCCCTAACAGTCCACCTTCATAAGGCAAAGGTGACGGCTTCGGCCGCAGCTACTCAGCGACCCCTGGCGTAGTCTCACCTTCCAAAAGTCACGTACAACTGAATGCCTATTTATAAGAACATAAGAATGAAGGAGACTGCAAGCGACCATAAGACCTTCACTAGGCAGTTCCATGTCCATTACTACTTATCATTTCCATCCATAAAATTATCTAACCTTCTCTTAAAACAAACGATAGTTTCAGCGCTCACTACATGATTACTAAGTCTATTCCACTCTTTGAACACTCAATTGGTAAACCAGTTCTTGCCTATTTCCTTCTTGAACCTAAATTTGTCCAATTTAAATCCCTTATTGCGAGTTCTGCCCTGTTGTCTTAAGATGATGACCTTGTCTGCATCACCCTTGTTACAACCCCCTTTCTCTCTTTAGTTCTGCATCCTTTGCATTCTTCACCATTCCTACCATGATCACCTTCACTTTGAGCATAAACGATTCTTTCCATTGAGGCAACACTATACCCCGGCTATCCACGCCTCTTGGTATAGTCTCCGAAGCCCTCTCTCACTTTTCAACTGCCAAGGACGTATCATTATCTTCTTTAGCTACTAATTTGCATCCATGACGTTTTTGTGCGTGATGCAAGCAGTCACATTCACAATTGACCAAATCAATGGTTCTTAATAGGGAGACATGACTCCCTTGGGGTGGGAGTTGGGGGGTGTGGGGGGTGTGGGTGTGGGTGTGGGGGGTAGATGGGGAATGTCATATTTCTGGGGATGGGGTGAGGTTTCCAAAAGGAACAAAAAGTGTATTGGGGAACGAGACATACGACTCTTCTGCAAGTGGAGGGATGGGGGGTGAGAGTGGGTGGACGGGAGGGGGGAGGGTTCACATTTCTGGGGTGCATGTTGTGGGAATTGTCCAAAAGGAACAAATAGTGTGTTGGGAGAGCTACTCAAATTTTTCAGTGTGTCACGTCAATTTAAAAGAGTGAAAGAAATTAAGAAATTGTAAGATAGAATGAAAGAAATTAAAAAAAAATGAACTAGAAAGAAAAAAGAAAAAGAAAAAAGAAAGCAGAATGACAAAGGCATAAAAAGGAGAGAGAGAGAGAGAGAGAGAGAGAGAGAGAGAGAGAGAGAGAGAGAGAGAGAGAGAGAGAGAGAGAGAGAGAGAGAGAGAGAGAGAGAGAGAGAGAGAGAGAGAGAGAAACAGAGGGAGAGAAAAGAGATACAGAGAGAGAGACAGAGAGAGAAACAGAGAGAGAGACAGAGAGAGAGACAGAGAGAGAGAGAGAGAGAGAGAGAGAGAGAGAGAGAGAGAGAGAGAGAGAGAGAGAGAGAGAGAGAGAGAGAGAGAGAGAGAGAGAGAGAGAGAGAGAGAGAGAGAGAGAGAGAGAGAGAGAGAGAGAGAGAGAGAGAGAGAGAGAGAGAGAGAGAATGAAAGAGAGAGAGAAGAGAGAGAGCCCTGGATCAGTCACAACAGCTCTCGATGTCTACCACTTGCCTCGGCTATTCAGACACACATGGCAAAGGTGACGACTTCACCTAATTTAGCACCTGGCATAATATATGCATTAATAGATATATAAATCAATGTATAAACGATTGAATAAGCCGTGCATAGATTATCAAACAAGTACTCAGACAAACAAATAAACGGACAATCAACAAATAAACAGAATATTAACAAAGACAAGCAAAAAAAAAAAAAAAACTCGACAGAAACGCCTGATCTATCGACTCTGGCTTGTGGGTCTGAAGGAGATAATGATTTCCATCATTACTCAGACCTAGCCAGAGGCGAGGGGCTAAAGCCAAGGAGGCCCTCTTTGAGGTCTCTTTAACCTTTCACTGGTCCAAGACCCTTTAATCCTCTGATAGGAGGGAGGGTAGAGGTATATATGGTGGAGGAAAAGGAGTGGGGGAAGGAAGATGGGAGGAAGAGGAGGAAGGAAGAGGAAGGAGGATGAAGGAGGAGGAAGAAGGAGGAGTATAAGGAAAAGTATATGAAGGAGTATAAGGAGGAGTATAAGGAGTATAAGGAGGAGTACAGTAGAAGAAGAAAAAGTATGAGGAGGAGGAGTATAAGGAGGAGAAGGAGTATAAAGAGGAGTATAAGGAGGAGGAGGAGAAAGAGAAGGAGAAGAAAGAGAAGAAGAAGAAGAAGGAGGAGGAGAAGGAGTATAAGGAGGAGGAGAAAGAGAGGGAGAAGAAGAAAGAGAAATAGAAGAAGGACAAGGAGAAGGTGAATGTAGAGGAGGAGGTGGAAGAGGAGGAGAAAGAGGAGGAGGCGTGGGCGGTTGGGCAGTGTGCCTCGCGTGCTTGTTCCTGTCACAGGCCTGTTCTTGGCTTAGGCACTCACAAACATGGCAAGGAGTGAATTCCAGGGTTATTTATCTCTGTCCTGAGTAGGCCCATTGGGAGAGTGCCTGTCACGCGAGAGATTGCCAGGGGACAGAGAGTGCCTGGCGACAGAGAGTGGTTGGTGACAGAGAGTGCCTGGCGACAGAGAGTACCTGGCGACAGAGAGTGCCTGGCGACAGAGAGTGCGTGGCGACAGAGAGAGTGCCTGGTGACAGAGAGTGCCTGGCGACAGAGTCCCTGGCGACAGAGTCCCTGGCGACAGAGAGTGCCTGGGGACAGAGAGTGCCTGGTGACAGAGTGCCGAGTGACAGAGTGCCTGGCGACAGAGAATGCCTGGCGACAGAGAGTGCCTGGCGATAGAGAGTGACTAGCGACAGAGAGTCTCTGGCGACAGATACCCTAGCGACAGAGTGACTGGCGACAGAGTGACTGGCGACAGGGTTTCTGGCGTCAGAGAATGCCGTACGACAGAGAGTGCCTGGCAGTAGAGAGTGCCTGGCGACAGAGAGTGCCTGGCGATAGAGAGTGCCTGGTGACAGAGCGCCAGGCAACGGAGAGTGCCTTGCGACAGAGAGTGCCTGGTGACAGAGTGCCAGGCGACTGAGAGTGCCTGGCGACAGAGAGCGCCTGGCGACAGAGAGCCCCTGACGACGGATAATCCCTGGCGACAGAGTCCCTGGCGACAGAGAGTGCCTTGCGACAGGGTGTCTGGCGTCAGAAAATGCATTGCGACAGAGAGTGCCTTGCGATAGAGAGTGATTGGCGACAGAGAATGCCTGACGACAGAGTGCCAGGCGACGGAGAGTGCCTGGCGACGGAGAGTGCCTGGCGACAGAAGGTACCTGGTGACAGAGTGTGCCTAGCGACAGAGAGAGACTGGTGACACAGTGCCTAGTGACAGAGTGCCTGGCAACAGTCAGTGCCTGGCGACAGAGAGCCTGGTGACAGAGTGCCAGGCGACAGAGAGCGCCTGGTGACAGAGTGTCAGGCGAAAGAGAGCGCCTGGTGACAGAGTGCCAGGTGACGGAGAGTGCCTGGCGACAGAGATTGCCTTGCGATAGAGAGTGCCTGGCAACAGAGAACGCCTGGTGGCAGAGTGTCAGGCGACGGAGAGTGCCTGGCGACAGAGAGTGCCTGGGGACAGGGTGTCTGGCCGTCATAGAATGCCTTGCGACAGAATGTGCATGGCGACAGAGAGCGTCTGGTGACAGAGAATGACTGGCGACAGAGAGCACCTGGACAGAAAGTGCCTGGCGACAGAGAGTGCCTGGCGACAGAGAGTGTCTGATGACAGAGTGTGCCTGGCGACAGAGAGTGCCTGGCGACAGAGAGTGCCTTGCGATGGAGAGTGCCTGGCGACAGAGAGTGCCTGGCGACAGAGAGTGGCTGGTGACAGAGTGTCAGGCGACGGAGAGTACCTGGCGACAGAGAGTGCATGGTGACAGAGTGCCAGGCGACAGAGAGTACATGGTGACAGGGAGTGCCTGGCGACAGAGTGCCTGGCAACAGAGAGTCCCTGGCGACAGAGAGTCCCTGGCGACAGAGTCCCTTGAGACAGAGAGTGCCTGGTGTAGAGAATGCTTTGCGACAGAGTGTCTTGCGATAGAGAGTGCCTGGCGACAGAGAGTGCCTGGTGACAGAGGGTGCCTTGCGACAGAGTCTCTGGCGTCAGAGAATGCCTTGCGACAGAGAGTGCCTTGCGATAGAGAATGCCTGGCGACAGAGAGTGACTGGCGACAGAGAGTGCCTGGTGACACAGTGCCAGGCGATGGAGAGTGGCTGGCAACAGAGAGCACCTGGTGACAGAGAGTGCCTGGCGACAGAGAGTGCCTGGTGATAGAGTGCCTGGTGACAGAGCACCTGGTGACAGAGTGCCTGGTGACAGGGTGTCAGGCGACAGGGTGTCTGGCGTCAGAGAATGCCTTGCGACAGAGTGCCTGGCAGTAGAGAGTGCCTGGCGACAGAGAGTGCTTGGTGACAGAGAGTACCTGGCGACAGGGTGTCTGGCTTCAGAGCGTCTGGTGTCAGAGCGTCTGGCGTCAGAGAATGCCTTGCGACAGAGATTACCTGGTGACAGATGGTGCCTGGTGACAGATAGTGCCTGGTGACAGAATGCCAGGCAACAGAGAGTGCCTGGAGACAGGGAGTTCCTGGAGACAGGGTGTGCCTGGTGACACAGTGCCAGCCGACAGAGAGTGCCTGGCGACAAAGAGTGCCAGTTGACAGATTCCCTTGCGACAGAGAGTGCCTGGTGACAGAGAGTGCCTGGTGACAGAGAGAGCCTGGTGACAGAGTGCCTTGCGATAGAGAGTCCCTGACGACAGAGATTCCCTGCCGACAGAGAGTCCCTGGCGACAGAGTGTCTGACGTCATAGAATATCTTGCGCCAAAGAATGCCTTGCGATAGAGAGCGCCTGGCGACAGAGAGTACCTGGTGACTGAGTGCCTAGAGACGAAGAGTGGCTGGCGACAGAGGGTGACTGGTGACAGAGAGTGCCTAGCGACAGAGAGCGCCTAGTGACAGAGTGATAGGCGACAGGGAGGGCCTGGCGACAGAGAGTGCCTGGTGACAGAGAGTGCCTGGTGACAGAGAGTGTCTGGTGACAGAGAGTGCCTGGTGACAGAGAGCTTGGTGACAGAGTGCCTGGCGACAGAGTGCCTGACGACAGAGTGCCTAGAGAGAGAGATATTCCTGGTGACAGGGTGTCTGGCGTCAGAGAATACCTTGCGACAGAGAGTGCCTTGTGATAGAGAGTGCCTGGTGACAGAGAGCACCTGGTGACAGAGGGTGCCTGGCGACAGAGAGTGCCTGGTGACAGAGAGAGTACCTGGCGACAGAGTGCCTGGAGACAGACTCTGCCTGGCGACAGGCACACACATTATATATATATATATATATATTATATATATATATATATATATTTATATATATATATCGGAAAAATTTCGAAACACTGGACTCAGAATAACAGAACATCGGTACACTATTTAAATGAATCCTTTTGCTTACTATGTATAACCCTGAGGACGAAACCCGGACAGGGTTCGAAACGTCGGTAATAAATTCTGTTATTCTGAGTCCAGTGTTTCGAAATTTTTCCGATATCATGGCTCCTGGACTCCAGCTCTTTACGAACATATATATATATATATACATATATATATATACATATATATATATATACATATATATATATACATATATATATATATATACATATATATATACATACAATATGCATTAGTATCCTCTTTCGAGCTCCAATTGTGTGCTGAAGTAAATCAAATATTCTTTCTTGGACACAAGAAGAGTTCTTCAAACCTAATTATTAACTCCTTGCTACGTTGACACAATGCGACAAAGTAAACGAGACCTAGAAATGACCCAGACTGTTATTTATTGGCGGGATAACGACTACACACGGCCAGGTCATTGCCCAGCTAAGACAGGTCACACGAAGAAATGTCAAGTTGTGCCAATGAGAAATCGTTAGCGTTGTGGTCCTTGAGCAGTCTTTCGTCACGTATCCCAGACTTATGTATTGCTGTTCTTTAGCCTCCTGGAGAAGACCATCTCAACAGTGAATAAGATAGTCAAGTACCACTAGTTTTTGATTTGGGGCACCACTTAAGGGACTCTGTGACTCCCCCCAGCAAAAAAATAAAATAAAATAAAAATAAAATAAAAATAAATAAAAAATAAATAAATAAATAAATAAACAAATAAATGAATAGATAAATAAACAACCGCCGTGGAGAGGGGAGGGGGATCTATAAATACCAAGTTAGGAACGAGGAACAGAGATGACACTTTTCCCCTTTGGTTGTTGTTGTTATGGATTATTGTTTACCAGCGCTACTATCCTTGCAAATAACTCTCCTCCCCCACGAAGCGTCGTCAAATTCACAATCAATGTGTGTCTTGTTACGTAACACTTCTATCCTTGGGGAGAAAACAGCACTGAAAAGATGGAGTCAGATATGGTAGATTGGAGACTCAAGGAGGGTAGCAGAACGGAGAAATTGTAGAAGTTGAAAGTGATCACTCTATTTGAATGGAGACTAGGCTCCAGCCATAAAAGAATGATACACGACTCTTGTCCGTAAGAGTGTCACTGAAGTCTTAAAGATATTGTTTGCATCGAGCACAGAAGTATGTGTATGCCGGGGGTGGGTGGGTGACTGTCATTACTCTGCAATAAATACAACTAATATTGATAGAAATAGAGGGAACGAGGGGGAAGGATCGCTACGTAAATGAAGCGGCCGGCCTTGCTATGTATGTGCTGTGTCTTGCTGCATTGCTCCTGACCTGGGCAGTAGGCGGGAACAGGGATGCTCCTTGATCCATGAGGAGCTAAGATGGAGGGAAACAAATGGGTGACAGGTGTGTGTGTGTGTGTGTGTGTGTGTGTGTGTGTGTGTGTGTGTGTGTGTGTGCACGCGCGCGTGCGTGCGTCTTGGCTGGGTACCTCCCTTATAAGTGAGAAGAAGCCTTTGTTATATAGACAGAAACGATAAGGCACCCAACCCATTCCAAAGGGACCTGAGACAGGAATCGACCGTCCTTAGTGAAATCATCACGTCTTGAGGTTGTCCACTTATTCAGACATGCGCGCACTCACACGAGGCAGTGGGGGACAAATGGTCCGCGTCTCAGTGGGACCCTACTCACGAGAACTTCCCCTTCACCGCAGGGCCGAGGCCACCACACCTCCAAGACCCCCGCCACCGTGTCTGCAGATCGATAACAACACGCCACAGCGCTCTAGCGGACAATCAGACGTGATCCACGCGGTACATAAATATATTTGTATGTTACTCTTTCCTACCTAATACTCACATAAATATATATTTCCATCTACGAAGTACAGTTACACATTTCCTCTTTGATGATTTAGTACATTTCTGTAATGAGCAAGTCTTTCGTAATAGAATGAAAAAAAATTGCAAATAGATGTGTATTAATGTATCTACCAGGAAATATTTATTTTAATATTTCTGATACAATATTTCAAATTGATTACTTCAGTGGCCCATACGTGTGCTAGGGAGTCTGGGGGGGACATTGGTATGACTGTGGCTCTGTTGTCTTTGTTTGTGAACCTCTCTGTTGCTCTTCTGTTTATTAGAAGAAGGATGACCAGTGAATCGTGTTTAGAGGATTTGTAAAGCGAATGTAAAATAGATAAATAAATAGATAAATAGATAAATAAAAGGATAATAGAATAAAAATAAATAGAATAGAAAATAGAATATACAGTAACAACAATAACATCAATAATGACAATTACAATACGAATAATAACAATGACAACAATAACAACAATAGTAATAACAATAACAATAATGACAATGACAACAATAACAACAATAATAATAACTAAAAATAATAATGTTGATAATGATGACAGTAATAATAATAATAATGATAGCAATAGATAATAGTAACACTGATGATGGTGATAATGGCGATGGTGATAACAGTAATAAACAAAAAGTAAAAAAAAAAAATAACAGTAAGTAAATATATAATTAAAGAGAGAAAAACAGGGAAGCTCCTTATTCATAATATTAAAGCTATTGGCGTGTTACTCAAATTATATATATAAAAAAATAGAATATTACATTCACACCCCCTGCATCAAATCTGGCACATGTGATAATTTTGTTTTGGCTGAAGTCAGTCGATTCTATTCAGTTAAATGGTGTAAATAATTTCAATTATGGCCAGCTATGACATTCGAGATGACGCGTTCAACTTTATGGATGGGGAACACAGGTGGTGATGGATACGGAGCTGCCTAGTGTAGGCCTTATGGTCTCTTGCAGTCTCCTTTATTCTTATGTTCTTATGTTCTTATGTTCTTATGTTCTTATGTTCTTATGTTCTCAGCGTACCCAAGCTCGGAACACCAATCCTTCTCGGTAGGCTGTAAGCGTGCGCCCTAATACTCTGATAACATATATGGCCTTCAAGAGACCCCAGTTTATCATTTTCCATCAATGTTGTAGTCACACAATTAAAACTACAACACTGGAACACCTATGTATGCTCCTCACTACTGAAGTGCTTTCTCACAATCTCTCTCCCTTCCTCTCTCTCCATTTCTATCTCTCTCCCCTTTCCTCCCTTTCCTTCCCTCCCCCTTCCTCCCTCCCATTCCTCCCTTACCCTTCCTACCTCTCTCTCCCTTCCTTCCTCTCTCTCCATCTCTCCATCTCTCCTCTCCATCTCTCCCTCTCTCTCCATCTCTCCATGTCTCTCCACCTCTCCTTCTCTCTCCATCTCTCCCTCTCTATCCATTTATCCCTCTCCATCTCTCCCTCTCTCCCTCTCCATCTCTCCCTCTCCATATCTCCATCTCTTCATCTCTCTCCATCTCTCCATCTCTTTCCATCTCTCCCTCTCTCTCCATCTTTCTCTTCATCTATCCCTCTCTCTCCATCTCTTCCTTTCTCTCCATCTCTTCCTTTCTCTCCATCTCTCCTCTCCCTTTCCATCTCTCCATTTCTCTTCATCTCTCCATCTCTCCATCTCTTCATATCTCCCTCTCTCTCCAGCTCTTCATCTCTCCCTCTCTCTCCATCTCTTCATATATCCCTCTCCATCTCTTCATATCTCCCTCTCTCCATCTCTTCATCTGTCCCTCTCTCTCTATCTCATCTCTCCCTCTCCATCTCTTCATCTCTCCCTCCCTCTTCATCTCTCCCTCTCTCTCCATCTCTTCATCTCTTCCTCTCCATCTTTTCGTCTCTCCCACTACATCTCATCTATTCCTCTCCATCTCTTCATCTCTCCCTCTCCATTTCTTCATCTCTCTCCATATCTATCTCTCCCTCTCCGTCTCTCTATCTTTCTCAATCTCTTCATCTCTCTCTCCAGCTTTCCATCTATCCATCTTTTCATCTCTCCCTCTCCATCTCTTCATCTCTCTCTCTCCATCTACATCTCTCCCTGTCCATATCCATCTCTCACTCTTCACCTCTCCATCTCTCCCTCTTCACCTCTCCATCTCTCCCTCTTCACTTCTCCACCTCTCCCTCCTCACCTCTCCATCTCTCCCTCTTCACCTCTCACTCTCTCCATCTCTCACTCTCTCTCCATCTCTCACTCTCTCTCCATCTTTCACTCTCTCTCCATCTTTCACTCTCTCTCCATCTCTCACTCTCTCTCCATGTCTCACTCTCTCTCCATCATCTCACTCTCTCCATCACTCATTCTCTCTCCATATCTCACTCTCTCTCCATCTCGCACTCTCTCTCCATCCCTCACTCTCTCTCCATCTCGCACTCTCTCTCCATCTCTCACTCTCACTCCATCTCTCACTCTCCATCTCTCTCCATCTCTCTCTCTCTCCATCTCTCACTCTCTCTCCATCTCGCACTCTCTCTCCATCTCGCACTCTCTCTCCATCTCGCACTCTCTCTCCATCTCTCTCTCTCTCTCTCTCCATCTCTCACTCTCTCTCCATCTCTCACTCTCTCTCTCTCTCCATCTCTCACTCTCTCTCTCTCCATCTCTCACTCTCTCTCTCTCCATCTCGCACTCTCTCTCCATCTCGCACTCTCTCTCCATCTCGCACTCTCTCTCCATCTCGCACTCTCTCTCCATCTCTCACTCTCTCTCCATCTCTCACTCTCTCTCCATCTCTCACTCTCTCTCCATCTCTCACTCTCCATCTCTCACTCTTCATCTCTCAGCCTTCATCTCTCACCCTTCATCTCTCACTCTCTCCATCTCTCACTCTCTCCATCTCTCACTCTTAATCTCTCACTCTCTCTCCATCTCTCATTCTCCAAATCTCTCCATCTCTCACTTTTTCCATCTCTCTCTCCATCTCTCACTTTTTCTATCTCTCTCCAACTCTATCTCTCACCTTTTCCATCTCTCTCCATCTCTATCTCTCACTTTCTCCATCTCTCTCCCTTCCTCTCTCTCTCCATCTCTCACGCTCTTTCCATCTCTCCTTCTCTCTCCATCTCTCCCCCTCTCTCTTCTGTTTCTCTCTATGTGTGTCAGATACGAATGTTCGCATTGGAGCGTTGCACTGAGCTCTGTTCTCCAGCGCCACCCGAGTGACCGTGTGTCCCAAGTGGCTCTTTGTTCAAGGACCCTGGAACTTCTTAGGGTCTTCACGAAATTTTGACTTTCTTCAAGAATGGAGAGGAAATATCCTCTTGTTGGCGGAGGACCTTATATCACAAACCTGAAGGAAGGGAAGGTCTCATGTATCCAGTAAACCTCAGGTCAATACTGGAGCTTCTTAGGGTCCGACCGTCTTCAAACAAATTTGGTTTTCTTCAAGAATCTAGATGAAATATTGTCTTCTTCGCGGAGGACCTTATGTTATAAAAAAAAAAAAAAAAAAAAAAAATCAAGTATCCAGTAGACCTCAGGTCAATGCTGGAGCTTCTTAGGGTCCGGCAATCTTCAGAAAATTTTGGCTTTCTTCAAGAATCTTAATGAAATATTGTCATCTTCGCGGAGGAACTTATGTCACAAACTTCAAGGAAGAAGGGCCTCAAGACAATGCTGGAGTTTCTTAGGGTCCGACAGTCCTTACGAACTTATGGTTTTCTTCAATAATAATCAAGAGGAAACATTGTCTTCTTCTTCGCGGAGGACCATGTGTCACAAACCTGAAGGAAGAAAAGTCCACAAATGTCCAGTAGATCTCAATACAATTCTGGAGCCTCCTAGTGTCCGATAGTCCTCACAAAAATTTGTTTTTCTTCAAGAATGGAGAAGATATATTGTCCTCTTCTTGGCGTAAGACTCAATTAGTAATTCAATTCTTCAAGACATATCTTGAGGTCCTCAGTAATTCCAACCAGACATACAAATCTCTAAATAGAAAAAATTACCTTTTCAAAAATTATTTCTATTCAGACGATTTTATTCTGTTAACTAAACCCCAACGCCTGAAGAAAATCAAATTCCATTTGTGTTAAGATTAATCATATATACTGTTATAAATTGTACTTCAAACCATCCACGTGTCCATGGTTTCCAGTACAGTCACTCCGTAATACAGATATCCCAAAAAAATTACTCACAAGAGTACTCAAATGTGCTCATATGAGTACATTTCTCGGTACATCCTGTATTTACCTATTCTTATATACTCTTGGATCGTAAGAGGCGAGAAGAAAGGGACGGGGAGAGGGACTAGGCATCCTTCTCCCTGTAGCCCCAAGGGGCAAATTCCTAAAACGAAAAGGAAAGGCATAAGGGGTGCTGGAGGGCCTCGGGCCAGCACCCTAAGGTTTGGGTCTTTTAATGTGCGTGGATGTGGTACAGATGAGAGTAAAAGGGAAGAGATAGGTAGTATGTTTGTGAGAAGAAAGTTGGATGTGTTGGCTTTGAGTGAAACTAAGTTGAAAGGGAAGGGTGAGTGTATGTTTGGGAGTGTAAGTGGGAGGTTATCAGGAGTGAAGAGAGGGCGAGGGAGGGAAGGGGTGGCTATTCTAGTAAGTGAGGAGATAGGTAAAGGGGTAGTGGAGTGGAAGGAGGTTTCCTCAAGGATAATGTGGATGAAGGTGAAACTGGGAAAGGAGATGTGGGTCTTTGTAAGTGCATATGGGCCGGGCAGTGAGAAGAGCATGGAAGAAAGGGAGGCCTTTTGGATAGATTTAAATGAGTGCATAGAGGGTTTAGGAAGAAATGTCAATGTAATAGTACTGGGAGACCTTAATGCTAGAGTGGGAAATGGTCCAATCGATGGAGTGGTTGGGAAGTGTGGAGTTCCAGGAAAGAATCGTAGTGGAGAGTTGATGGTGGAAATGTGTCTAGAAAGAGAGTTGATGATAGCAAATACAGTGTTTCGGAAGAAAGTCAAGCATAAGTACACATGGGAGAGGGTGGTGGAGGGAAGGGTGGTAGATAGAGCGCTAATGGATTATGTAGTGGTAAATAGGATTATGATAGGAAGAGTTAAGGATGTACATGTGCTAAGGGGAGAGGGTGGGGGAATATCAGATCATTTTTTGGTGGAAGGTAAGCTGAGAGTGGAGGATAGATGGAGAAGGAGGAAAAGGGACAAAAGGTAGGGAGGTTCTTAGAGTGAACTCCTTGAATGAAAAGGAAAAGGAGAAGGAGTACGAAAAGAAGCTGAAGGAGGAGTGGGAGGGAGTAAAGGATAGAGCAGAGATGGGTGTGGAGGAGGAATGGGGATGGTTCAAGGAGGGAGTCTTAAAGTGTGCAAGGATGGTATGTGGAACAAGAAGGACAGGGGGAAATAGAAGAAAGGGTAGTGAATGGTGGGATGAGGAAACAAAGATGGTTGTAGAAGAGAAGAAGCGAGCATTCACAGATTGGTTACAAAAGAGGACAGGGGAGTCATATGAGACGTACAAAGAAAAGAAAAGAGAAGTAAAGCAAAAGGTAAAGGAGGCAAAGAGGAGAGCAGATGTGAAATGGGGTAGGAGTATGACAGAAAATTTTGAAAGTAATAAAAAGATGTTTTGGAAAGAAATTAAGAGAGGAAGAGGAGGCGAATCAAGTAGGGAAGAAAAGGTAAAAGGTACAGATGGAGAGTTGATAATGGAAGAGATGGCAGTGAGGGGAAGATGGGCAGAATATTTTAGGGAGTTGCTGAATGTGAAGGAGGATAGGGAAGGAAAGATAGCTGCAGTGGGAAATACGAAGAAAATGAGAGTGATGAGTGAGGAGAATGGAGGAGAAATAAGGAAGGATGAGGTGAAGGCAATTGTAAAGATGATGAAAGCAGGTAAGGCACCTGGTCTGGATGGATGTCATGCAGAATGTCTGAAAAAGGGAGGTTCAGTGATGGTGGACTGGTTGGTGAGGTTATTTAATGTTTGCTGGAGAGAGGGTAGAGTACCGGAGGACTGGAGTAGTGCCTGTATAGTTCCTCTTTACAAGGGAAAAGGGGACAAGTGTGAATGTAGTAATTTCAGAGGGATTAGCCTGTTGAGTGTAGTAGGGAAGGCTTATGGGAGAATCTTAATTGAGAGGATTAGGAGAGGAACAGAAGGAGTAATTGGTGAGGAACAGTGTGGATTTAGGACGGGTAGAGGTTGTGTAGATCAGATCTTTGTGGTAAGACAGATATGTGAGAAAGCTATAGGAAAGGGGAAGGATGTTTTTTGGGCTTTTATGGATCTGGAAAAGGCTTATGATAGGGTAGACAGAAAGGCACTGTGGGAGGTTATGCAGATTTATGGGATAGGAGGAAAGCTTTTGGGAGCTGTCAAGAGTTTTTATGTGAGTAGTAGAGCATGTGTTAGGATTAGAAATGGAGAGAGTGAGTGGTTTGAAGTAAAGGTGGGACTTCGTCAAGGATGCGTTATGTCGCCCTGGCTGTTCAACTTATACATGGATGGGGTGGTGCGAGAAGTGAATGCTAGGGTAGTGAGTCAGGGATTGGAGATGGTTAAAGAAAATGGAGAAAAGTGGGAGGTGAGCCAGCTGTTGTTTGCGGACGACACTGCGCTTGTGGCAGGGTCAGAGGAGGGATTGAGGAAGCTGGTGGCAGAGTTTGGGAGAGTATGTGATAGAAGAAAGCTAAAGATAAATGTGGGTAAAAGTAAGGTGATGAGATGTACAAGGGGTGAAAGTGGCAGTAGACTGGAAGTGAACATTAAGGGAGATTGACTGGAGGAAGTGGATAGTTTTAGATACTTGGGTGCAAGTGTAGCAGGAAAAGGTGGAGTGAAGGTGGAGGTAGAATGTAGATTGAGAGAAGCGAGTAAATGTCTTGGTGGTTTAAAGAGTGTAATGAGAAATAGACATTTGGGAATGGATGCGAAGAGGAGACTGTATGAAGGAGTGATTGTGCCAACAGCACTGTATGGGGCAGAAACGTGGAACATAAGAGAAGAAGAGAGAAGGAGTTTGAATGTGTTTGAGATGAGGTGTCTGAGAAATATGGTGGGGGTTACTAGGCTAGATAGAGTGAGAAATGAGGAGGTGAGGAGGAGAACAGGGGTGAAAAAGGATTTGGGAGATAGGGTTGATGAAAGAATATTAGGATGGTTTGGACACATGGAAAGAATGAGTGAAGAAAGACTAGTAAAAGAGGTATGGAAGGCAGATGTGGAGGGAGTGAACATGAGGGGACGTCCTAGGATGAGGTGGATGGATGGGGTGAAGGGGGCTTTGGGGAAGAGGGGAATGTCTGTTGAGGAAGGAAGGGAGAGGACGGAAGACAGAGGTGAGTGGAGAATGGTTGTATATGGATGATGTTGTGACTGCATGAGGAGGAATGGGCGGGGGGGGTGGGGGATGGGGGTAGTATGTGTGAGTAAATTTTGATGCAGCCCGAAGGGATTTCTCCCCGTCCTCGCCTTATATGCAAAGGGGGACGGAGAGGGGGGGTCGCCGATTAAATGAAGCGGCCTTGCTGTGGATGTACTGTGTCTTGCGACACTGCTTCTGACCCAGGGCGGTGGGCAGGGTGCAGGGATGACCCGTCATCCAGGAGGTGCTCAGATGAGAGGAAGGGTGGGAGGGGTGTGGAGTGTATTTAGGGATGAAATGGGTGGGAGTGTTTTTATGCCTTTCCCTTTTTGGCTACCTCCCTTGGAAGGGGGAAAAAGCCTTGGTATATGTATGTATGTATATACACTAATATATATGCACATCTATATCCATATAAACACATGCAGTAACCATATAAACATATATACTGTACATATGGTTACTGCAAGATCATACAGGGTGTTCCAGAAATGTACTCATTCCTCGTGAGTACTTTTGTGAGTGCTCAGAGTATTTGTCTTAGTACACCCTGTAGTTACGTACAAAAGTAAAGAGGAAGTGAAGTTTATTTCGAGTGCGGAACAGAGAGAGCCGCCATTAATGTTTATCAATGTTCGATTTGGCCCCCGACAGAGGTCAGTCACTCGTGAAGCACGGGACTTAGTTATGTTGTACACGAAAACGATATTCTTTATTTGATTTGATTTTACTTGATCTAATTTTATTTTATTTTATTTTTATGTTTTACTTTAGTTTATCCTATTTTACTTTATTTAGTTTTATTCTATTTTTATTTTATTTTGTGTATATTTACCCATCTGCTTTTATTATTTATTGGTGTTTTATTTTCTTATCACTTGCTATTATAGGTTAATTGATTAGTTGAATGATTGAGTGATCTATTAATCTGCTTATCTAATTATTTATATATTCATAATTTTTTAGCTGGAGATTTTTCAAACAAAGTTTCCCCATGTACATTATTGCGATTATACTGTATTAAAAAAAAATATATATATATTCTACCAAGTTGAACTAGACAAAGAATGTTTCTTTCATAAACAGTTTGCGTGATTTTTGTAGACATGCTGGGAGAGCTCATGACTCATAGACCGACTGCCACGTAGGCAGACAGACACAGACAGACAGACAGACAGACAGACAGACACACACACACACACACACACACACACACACACACACACACACACACACACACACACACACACACACACACACACACACACACACACACACACGAACACTTACACGCGTGCGTGCGCGCACGCAAACAGACAGGCAAGCATAATTAGTAGGCAAACAGACATAATTGACAGACAGACACAGACAAACAGACAGACAGACAGACAGACAGACAGACAGACAGACAGACAGACACAGACAGACAGACAGACAGACAGACAGACAGACAGACAGACAGACAGACAGACAGACATACAGACATATAGACAGACGTATAGACAGACAGATAGACAGACGTACAGACAGACAGATAGAAAGACAGACACGGTCCTTCCGAGAAAGGTCGGTTACTTTCTCGTGGCGTCAGGAGCGGCGGTGCAGTCGCCCAGAGCGAGCAGCTTGTTAAGTCGGCCATTTTGTTAACAAGCTCGTCAAGTTCCTTCCGGTAAACCTTGAACGATTTTATAGTACGAAGAACTCAAGAACATAAAAATAGAGAAGACTACAAGAGGCCATAAGGCCTACACTAGGTAGTTCTATGTCTCTTACCACCTTTTCTTCCTATCCTTAAAGTTACCTCATCTTTTCTTAATACAACCAATTATTTCAGCACTTACCACATGGTTACTAAGTCCATTCCATTCGTTAAGCACTCTGTTGGTAAACCAGTTCTTACCTATTTCCTCCTTCAACTTAAAACTGTAAAATTTAAATCTATCACTGCGGGACCTGCCCCCTGCTGTCTTAATATGATGACTTTGCCTGCATCACCCTTGTTAAAGGGAAAAGGGATGAAGTATGGGGGGATATGGAATGGGGGATATGGGATGGGGGATGGGGATGGGGGATGGGGGTAGGGATGGGAGAAGGGGATGGGGTAAGGG
This sequence comes from Oratosquilla oratoria, assembly GCF_046742065.1. Lineage (NCBI taxonomy): Eukaryota > Metazoa > Arthropoda > Malacostraca > Stomatopoda > Squillidae > Oratosquilla > Oratosquilla oratoria. The sequence continues at coordinate 33,115,268 of NC_134790.1, forward strand.
GATAGGGTGGGGAATGAAGATGGGTGTTGGGGTGGGTGATGGGTGATAGGGAGATAGGGGATGAGGGTTGGGAACGGGGGTTGGGAATGGTTGATGGGTAATAGGGAGATGGAGAATGGGGGTAGGGGATGAGGGATGGGGGATGGGGAATGGGAGTAGGGGAAAGGGGATGGGGGATGGGAATGGATGAGTGATAGGGAGATGAGGAACGAGGGACGGGGGATGAGGAGTGGGTGAGGGAGGGGAGGATGTAGGTGGGGAATTGGGAATGTGGGATAGGGATGGGGATGGGTGATGGGGATGTGGTATTGGGGGATGGAGGATGGGATAAGGGAGATGGGGAATGGAAGATGGGGTAATGGGTGACGGACATGGGGGTGGGGATGGGGAAAGGGGGTGGGGTATGGAGAATTGGAAAGGGGGATGGGTGATTGGGGAAAGGGGGATGGGTGGTTGGGGAAGGGGGGTGGTAATGGGGGATGGGGATGTGGGATGTGGGATGGCAATGGGGGATAGGGAGATGGGGAATGGGGTGATGGGTGATGGAGGATGGGGTGATGGTGAGGAGGGATGGGGGATGGGGTGGTGGGGTTGGGGGAGGGGTATTGGGAATGGGGCATGGGGATAGGTGATAGGGAAAAGGGGAATGAGGGATGGGGTGATGGGGATGGGGGTATAGGGAGGAGAAAAGGGATGAGGGAAAGCATAAAGCATAAAATCGGTAAATTTCTTTTGTTCTTCAATACAAGTGCGAATGTCCAATTGAATAAAAAGTAATTCATGTCATAGAAGTGCTGTACTTAGTACAAGATTGTTGTGTAGAGCCAGAGCAAATGTCAAATCGTGAATGTGCCGAAATTACTAAACAACGCGAAACTTTGCTCCAACGGCAGAGGTAAGTACAAGTTAGAAGTTAGAAAGTTAGAATAAGTACATTTCAGGTATTACCGACATTAACACCGAGGACGCTTGCAAAGCACGCACGCACGCACGCACGCACGCACGCACGCAATAAATTCGTTACTGCTGCTGCGACGTAAGCAACTACACGTATACATGCTCGTACATACATACATACATACATACATACATACATACATACATACATACATACATACAGACATACAGACATACATACATACATTACTACATACATTACTACATACAATAGTACATACCTTACGACATACATTACATTACTACATACATTACATATATTACATACATTACATATATTGCATATATTACATATATTGCATACATTACATACATTACATACATTGCATGCATTACATACATTACATATATTTCATGCATCACATACATTCCATGCATCACATACATTACATACATTACATACATACATACATACATACATACATACATACATATATATATTCGCACATTCGTACACGGAGGTGAATACAACAGTATGCGGCAGCTAAAACAGAAAATGAAAATTTTAATCTAGTAAGGAAGAGGTTAAGTTACAGTCATATAACTAGTAGTTATTGCTTATCATTGATATCCGAGTGCTTTGGGTAAAGGTGAAAAAGTTGGTGACAGCTGAGCATCTGGTGTTTCGACTTCTTTATATTATTTTTATCTTTTTTTTATCTTTTTTTATTTCATATGATTTTACTTTATTTGGTTTCATTTAATTGATCTTTTTTCTATTCCTTTATTCTTTCTTTTGTTTATCAATTTTTTTTTTGCGCGCGTGTTGCGTTTTGCATATTTACCCGGCAGGCATATCGACTAATAGATATCACTTTCTCCTAGACATTTTCGCCCCCAAAACGGACGTAAGTTCAATGCTGATAGAAAATGCAAACGTTGATTGAAAATGCAAACGTTTCTGCGTGAAAGTAGAACGCTGAATGTCAAACCAACAAAGAAAACGGGAGCACGTCGAAGTGAAGAGGACATTCTTCGGTTGCTGGGCTATCAAGTATTCAACGCTGACCTAAGGGCGCGCACGCGCACACACGCTCGCTGCAGTCTCTATGTTAGTGATCAGAGAGGATCTCAAAAGTGACGCGGAGGAGGGTAGGGTAGGGAGGGAAGGAGGGAGTAGAGTTTGGCGAGTGGGATGGGAAGGGAGGGAAGGCGGGTGGGAGCGAAGGTGTGTGGGAGCGAAGGTGTGTGGGAGCGAAGGTGTGTGGAAGCGAAGGTATGTGGGAGCGAAGGTGGGTGGGAGCGAAGGTGGATGGAAACGAAGGTATGTGGGAGCGAAGGTGGGTGGGAGCGAAGGTGGATGGAAACGAAGGTGGATGAGAGGGAAGGTATGTGGGAGCGAAGGTGGGTGGGAGCGAAGGTGAATGGAAACGAAGGTGGATGAGAGGGAAGGTATGTGGGAGCGAAGGTGGGTGGGAGCGAAGGTATGTGGGAGCGAAGGTGGATGGGAGCGAAGGTGGGTGGGAGCGAAGGTGGGTGGGAGCGAAGGTGGGTGGGAGGGAAGGTTGGTGGGAGGGGAGGCGGGTGGTAGGGAGGGTAGGTGGGAGGAAGAGAAGGGGAGATGGGAGGGGAAAGGAGGGAAGGAGGTAGAGAAGGTGAGATGGGAGGGGGGAAGAGGGAAGTTGGGATGGGAGGGAGGGAAGGAGGGAAGGAGGGAAGGAGGGAGGGAGGGAGAGAGGGAGGGAGGGAGAGAGGGAGGGAGGGAGAGAGGGAGGGAGGGAGGCTGGGTGGTAGGGAGGCTGGGCGGGTGGGAAGGGAGGAGAGGAGGGAGGACCAGAAGGTGAGATGGGAAGGGGGAGGGAAGAAGGGAAGGGGGGAGGGAAGGAAGGGAGGGAAGAAGGGAAGGGGGGAGGGAAGGAAGGGAGGGAAGGGAAAGAAAGAAGGGAAAAAGGAAAGGTTGGGAGGGAGGAAAGGAAGGCAGGATAGGAAAGGGAAGGGAGGTGGGAAGAGGGAAGGGTGTAGGGTCAGATGAAACAGTAAAACGAGTAGCATAACATAAATCACATTGTAAATGGGACGCGGGAGCTTCTAGAACCATTATAACAACGTTAAACTAGTAAAGGTTCAAGATATGCAGCCGTGAGTGGGCGTGAGTGGGTGTGAGAGTGACGTGAGGCCACTTGGAGTCCTCGTGGGAGGCGTGTGAGTGAGCACTCACGATTCTTCTAACAACCAAAATAACAGTGGTTGTTAGAGAGATTTGTGTTGTTTGTTGAATCCAGTGGCATGCTATGTGATATGTTGAGGTGCCAGACTGGATAAAAGAACGCAAAGACGTAAAAAAGTAATGTACAGGGTTTGGCATAAGTAAGTCAATCGAAAGCGTCTACAGAACATAAATAGTAATGAAAAAATGTAATATACAAGGTGTGCCATAAGTAAAAGTGCCTGACCTAATTTAGAAAGAAAAAAAAAACAGAAAATAAGATAATGTAAACATAAAAAGAAAACTTTGTAATATAGAGGGAGAATGAAAAGAGCGAAGAAGATAAAGAACAAGGCCAAGGAGAACGAAAACAGCGAAGAGTATAAAGTGAACGAAAGCAACAAAAAGGACAAAGAAGAGAACGAAGAAAAAGGAGAAAAAAAAGAGGACGAAGAGAAAAGAACGAAGAGGACGCAGAGGACAAGAAGAGAATAAAAAGGACGAAGACAACAAAGAACGAAGAGGACAAAGAGAAAGAACAAAAAGGACTAAGAGAAAAGGAACGAAGAGGACATAAGAGAACAAAGAGAACAAAGATGACGAAGAGAAGGAGAACAAAGAGGACGAAGAGAAAAAGAACGAAGAAAACGAAGAGGACTAAGAGGAGGAAAAGAAAAAGAGAACAAAAAGGACGAAGAGAACGAAGAGGGAAAGAACAAAGAGGATAAAGAAAGAAAAAAGAAGAGGACGAGGAGGACAAAAAGAGAACAAAGAGGATACAGAAAGAAAAAAGAAGAGGACGAGGAGGACAAAAAGAGAACAAAGAGGATAAAGAAAGAAAAAAGAAGAGGACGAGGAGGACAAAAAGAGAACAAAGAGGATACAGAAAGAAAAAAGAAGAGGATGAGGAGGACAAAAAGAGAACAAAGAGGATAAAAAAAAAAGAAGAGGACGAGAACAAAAAGAGAACAAAGAGGATACAGAAAGAAAAAAGAAGAGGACGAGGAGGACAAAAAGAGAACAAAGAGGACGAGGAGGACGAATAAAACGAAGCGAAGTGTGATTACAACGCCTCCGTGACAGATGACCGCTCCGACATTCCAAGCGACGTGTCATTACCACACCCACACGGTCCAAACCGGGGTCTTGTTTCTATTTTCTATAAAAAAAATTCTAATAATCTATTTATCATATTTTATTTGTTATGTATTATTTGTCTTATTTAATTTTATTTATTTATTTCTTCTTTTAAACCGGGGTCTTGTTTCTATTTTCTATAAAAAAAAATTCTAATAATTTATTTATCATATTTTATTTGTTATGTATTATTTGTCTTATTTAATTTTTTTTTTTTTTTTTTATAATTTCAAATGATTGAGAACTTGAAGCACAGCTGGGCCAAAGCGGGATTCGAACCTGTGATCGTCTTGTAGATTTCGTCTAAATTTCTCATTTTCCACCGTTGATAGATTTTTATCTCGAATAGAAGAGGAAGAGGAATAAGAGGAAGAACAAGAAGAGGAAGAGGAGAAAGAGGAAGAAGAGCAAGAGGGGGAAAAGAGAAGGGAGGAAAAAGAGGAAGGGGAGGAAAAGAGGAAGAGGAAGAAAAAGAGGAAGAGGAAGAAAAAGAGGTAGAGGAAGACAAAGAGGAAAAGGAAGAAAAAGAGGAAGAAAAAGAGGAAGAAAAAGAAGAAGAGAAAGAAGGAAAAGAAAAAAAGAGGAAGAAGGAAGAGAAGAAGAAGAAGAAAAGAAGAAAAAAGAAGGGAAAAAAGAAGGAAAAAAGAAGAAGGAAAAAAGAAGAAGAAAAAAGAAGGAAAAAAGAAGGAAAAAAGAAGGAATAAAAGAAGAAGGAATAAAAGAAGGAAAAGAAGGAATAAAAGAAGAAAAAGAAGAAGGAAAGAAGAAGGAAAAGGAGAAGGAAAAGAAGAAGGAAAAGAAGAAAAAGGAAAAGAAGGAAAAGAAAAAGGAAAAAAAAAAGGAAGAGCAAAAGGAAGAAGGGTAAATAGTAGGAAAAGGAGGAGAAGGAGTAAGGAGGAGTAGGAAAAGGAGGAGAAGGAGTAAGGAGGAGTAGGAAAAGGAGGAGAAGGAGTAAGGAGGAGTAGGAAAAAGAGGAGGAGAAGGAGTAAGGAGGAGTAGGAAAAGGAGGAGAAGGAGTAAGGAGGAGTAGGAAAAGGAGGAGAAGGAGTAAGGAGGAGTAGGAAAAGGAGGAGAAGGAGTAAGGAGGAGTAGGAAAAAGAGGAGGAGAAGGAGAATATGAAGAATAAGAAAGTAAGGAATCTACGTCAGGAGGTGCTGAATAGCTGCGGCCGAAGCCACCATCTTTGCCCT
>NC_134790.1:33123198-33125698 GCF_046742065.1 Oratosquilla oratoria
GAAGGAATCGAGGAGAGAACTCGTCTGCTGTGCGTGTCACGGCCCGGAGATCGAAGATGAGAAGAGAGATAATAGTCCAGTCTTCCCGCCCCCAAGTCCCTTTCCCACCAAAACATGACGTGTTCGCAACCTTTACCATTATTTTTTTTATTCATCTAAGTATTCAAGTATTTGTTTATTTACCTATTCATTAATTAATTGGTTTATCAATCTATTAATTTGTCTAAGCATTTACCTCATGTATTTACCTATGTATGTTTATTAATTTATTTACTTACCTATTTAATGATCTATTTTATGGATTCATCCATTCATTTGATCTATCTTGGTTATTTACTTATTTACTCATTTATCTATATATTCATTCATTTATTCAACTATTTATTCATTTATCTATTTCAAATTGGACCCGATGTTGGATTTAATCCCATCTCGCAAGGGTGGACCGAAAGAACGCTGTGTCTTGTATATGGAGGCACCAAAGTCGCAAGTTTTATGTGATCAATACAATAGAGATTCCTCTAACACCCCTACGGCTCAACGCTACGAAATATGCTTTTATAACACAAACGCAAAAACGTGTGTGTATGTGTGTGTGTGTGTATGTGTGTGTGTGTGTGTGTGTGTGTGTGTGTGTGTGTGTGTGTGTGTGTGTGTGTGTGTGTGTGTGTGTGTGTGTGTTTGCAGGGAACATCTGAGTTGTCAGTGATGTTATCACTATTTTTTTCTTCTAAATTCAAGATCATAAGGGGACGGAGAGTGCTAATCTTCATTAAAATGGCCTTCAAGAGACCGCTGTTTAATTTTCCATCAATTTTGTAGCCGCACATTTAAGACTACAACAATGGGGTCACCGATTAAATGAAGCGGCTTGCTGTGGATGTGCTGTGGCTTGCTGCATTGCTTCTGACCCAGGGCGATGGACGAGGTGCAGGGATGACCCGTGTTCCGGGAGGAGCCAAGATGAGAGGGAGGGAGGGAGGGAGGGAGGGAGGGAGGGGAGGTGAATGGGGGGTGAAATGGGTAGGAATGAAATAATTGGAGGTGGAATGATGCCTTGTGATTTTGGCTACTTCCCTTGTAAGGGGGGTGGGGGGGGAAACTCTTGGCATATGTACGAGTATGTAAGATCGTATCGTAAGTAATTCTTAATGAAATTCTATTTCCATTCTACTGCCGTTTACTTATTTGGTAGTTTTTATATTTTGTGTTTCAAACTAATGTCATAACTGGATGATTACATTATCTAAATTTTCCTGTTTAATATATTTTTCTTTTCTGTTTTTCGTTCACTATATTGTTTTATTGTGTGAATCACATCTGCAGCATTCTCTAATATTAAAATGTTATATATTTTTTTGTTTAATATCTATATTGTAAACACCTTTTGCAATTACGTTCAACACTCGCTTTCTGTATCTTTCTCTTTATCATATAATTATGTTTTCTCTTTTCCGTGATTTTTCATATTCCCACATTTGATATAGTTACAAAAAATCTTTATTTTACTCTTTACTTTCAATAACACACACAAAAGCCTGTACATATACACATGCGTGTACACACACACGAGCGTGTGTACACACACACACACACACACACACGCGTGTACACACACACGCGTGTACACACACACGCCCGTGTATACACACACACACACACACACACACACACACACACACACACACACACACACACACACACACACACACACACACACACACACACACAGACAGACAGACAGACAGACACAGACACAGCTACAGATACGCATATACAGCGAGCGCGTGTGTGTGCGCAGGTCCTTCGGTCTCAAGGCGGAGCAAGAGGGCAGGTACAAGATAGGTAGGCAGAGCAGGCAGTCAAATGTGATCAAACGAAGCAAGCCTCTTTCTTTCATTTGACGCTTCTCTTCTTTAGCTACCCCTCCCCCTCTCTCGTATTCGCTTCCTTCCCCCTAGTCGACCTACTCGCCCCCTCACACACCCTTGCCCTACTCAGACGTGACCCTACCTCGACCTGTGTTGACACAACAGTAATACACCTCCTGCTTCTTCACGCTCCGCTTCTTCTTTGGGTTTATTGAGCTGAGGGACATATAGTCTCTCCCTCCTTTCCTCCCTATTTACTTTTTCTGCTCTGATTATAAGCAATTTATTTATCTGTTGATTTATTATAAATATATATGTTTCTTTTTTTTCTCCAAGTAGTTTTTTTTCTTTTGTTTTCTTCTCCAATTTTACTATCATCGTCTTCGTCATCATCGTCTTCGTCATCATCGTCCACGAATTGTGCCAACGTGCTTCACGTTCTACCCCTGTTCATGGGGGATAGCCCAGTGGATATCGTCTTGAACTCATGAGCAGGTTGTCGTGAGTTCGATTGCAGAGACCCGCTGCGGGCTTACTTCGTTGGTTCCCGACAGCTCTGGCCAGGCGGGGAGGCGACTCAATGTAGGCCCAAAAAATTATTGGCGATATTGTCCACAGTCTAGATTCAG
>NC_134790.1:33130698-33135698 GCF_046742065.1 Oratosquilla oratoria
TTTTGTATTTTTTGTTTGTTTTACTATTACCATTATTATTTCCATGTGTATATGATTGTGTATGAATTTTTTCATTTACTGTTACCATTAATATTTCTGTGTATATGAGTGTGTATGTATGTATAACGTCCGAAAGTTATATGTGGCATAACCTTTCCAGTTTTCGTATTTCTGTTATTTTTTCTTTCTTTCTTTTTTGTACAAATTGATAATAATATTACTTGTGTTTTGGTTTAACTAAACAATATCATAGGATAGTAAATCAGTACCTAGTTTCCTAATTGTACCAATTGTCCTATGGACCTTTCGCCACATGGTTTTTGTTCTTTTTAATTTAATTTTGTTTGTTTGTTACTATTACCATTCTTATTTCCATGTGTATATGAATGTATATGTATTTTTATTAACATTAACATTTCCATTTGTAATTGAATGTGTTGTATGTATAATGTCCGAAGGTTTTATGTGGCTATGACCTCTCCCAGTTTTCTTTCTTCTGTATAAATATTGTGTTCTATTTTTTCTTTCTTTGTACTCTGAGGATGTCGTAATAGACGAAAACGTTCAGTATTCCGACTTTAATTTCCCTGTGGTTTCTGCAATATCTTTTCGTCACGCGTTAGTTTGTCACTTACCTGAACATCTAAACAGTGACCAACTATACTATAAATATTGAATGCAAAGTATGATCCTATATATGGGCAATGCTTGCGATGTGCGTGTGCGTGCGTATGTGTATGTGTGTATGTATGTGTGTGTGTGTGACGTACACCAGAAGATTAATATAAAAGAAATCCCCAAATTACTATTGAATATATATATTCGTCCTTGTAGTGTCCTGGGGAGAGGGGTGCATGTTCCCTTTAGCTGAATGAAGTCGACTGGAAACGGATCATCACACTGGGTTATTTTTCCTTCAACCTCCGATTACTTGGCGGTACCGGCCACCTCAAGAACTTTTTCCGCCGTAAAATCACAATGGTAAACTATTTTGTTTTCTCAATAACAATACATAGAATGTCATTTGATATGCTGGAGGAAAATTATTTTCCTCTAGAACATCATATTCCTACCCAAAAGCTGCTCAGTGTAACTCCTTTAAGTACTCAAAGGGCTTGGACTCCTAGATTTAAGGGGTTTTCTTTCAACCGAATAAATCCGCTCGGCCTTTTCCCTTAAGCTTAATAAGATCGTCGGGCATAATTCAGAAGAAAGAAATGGGATTCAAAAATTTCCATCCTGGAGAACTCCCGGATGTCTCCAAAAGCCTCCGGATGCCGTGTAGGTTGTCGACGTCAAAAGTGACGGTGAAGCCTCTGTCACACAAGGCACATTTCCGTCAACTTTTGGTGGTTTGTTTGACTAAGAGAAACGTTAGTTATGACTTGTTTTTTTTCTTCTTTCAGGATCATATAAACATAAGTCTAGTTACAATATTTTTTTCTCAGGCTTATATAGTGAAAAGTATTATTTTTTTTTTATTAAATATAAGATAATGTCTGAGGCGTTTCGAGTTATATTTTTGAAATGTTATAATCGAAATCGGGAATATTATAAGCAAAATCCTCTCTAGTCAATCGAGCTCTCGACAGAGTTCCATCTATACAATTTTGGTTCCAAGAACATCAAAGCTATTCTGGTAGCTCCTGCGTTCAAGCAATTTCTCGCTCCTTTAGGTGTAATTTGGGATCGAGTGCATGACACGTGTGGTACTAAACATAGTTACGTGGCGCAGTGATAGAAATTACAGTAGCTCTAGGATAGTACATTAGATTTAGTAAGCCCCGATGGGCTGGCATTCGGTTTCAACTAACTTCTCTCATTATGTGTGTGTGTGTGTGTGTGTGTGTGTGTGTGTGTGTGTGTGTGTGTGTTTGTGTGTGTGTGTTTTTGTGTGACGTGGCAGGCTGACCGAGAATCGGAACACTTTTCAATCGAGTGGTCTGATTTTTTATTTTTTATTTTTGGAAGCCCGTTTGTGAGTTGGCCCAGTCATGTGACCGTCCATAAGCTTTCTCCACCCCCTCCCCGACGTCTCTTCCCCGTCTCGACCCCAATCCCGTCCCTATCCTTTCTGGTTTTTTTTTATATACCCAGGGTTTATGTTCTTCGTCTCTGAACTTGAAAAAGGTTTAGTGAGAGGTGTGTTGAACAATCAGTAATAAAGGCTTCGTCTACAAATGATGTTCACTTCGCGAAAACTGTCGATATTTATTATTTTCAACCAAGCAAATACCACCTAGTTGTTGGGAGAAATTTGAATGTTTTTTTCCACGAGGAAACACATTCTGTCTGCATTATCTATTTTCAAACAAACAAGTGTGACCTAGTTATTAGGAATAATATGGACGTTTTTCTTCGCCATAAAAAAGTTCTTAATAGTAATTTGTTTCCTGGAATCTGTTTCGGGCTTGTAGTGATTCATTTCCTTGGTTAACTTAACCTTTCCAGAGCTCTGGAACAAGTCATATATCGCTTTTATTTTTTTCATCACTAAGAGCAAGAGTATTCCTTTCCCATCAGTTCTCTTTGTTATGAATTATTATCATTAAAGAACTCAAAACACATGAATGAATAAAAGCAGCAACGACTGCAACAGCACTGTAGGAAAGAGGCCAAACGCAGAGTATGGGAATCCAGTATATTTGACGTATCGCCCAGCAGAGCTTTTTCAGAAATAACACAGTTGAGAAACATTTTACTCCTTTTATATCCCGAGCTTGCGGGGAGAAACAAACATTAATGTTTGTTTCTTATTTCTGAAGAAGCCCTGCTGGGCGATACGTCAAATATACTGGACTCCCATACTCTGCGTTTGGCCTCTTTCCTACAACTCAAAACACACTGAACTAGAAAACCCCCCCACAATAAACAACCAAAGCACCCCTAGTCAGTGAGGACTGCTATACAAAAGAAAGGAAGAATTGTGTAAAAAAAATCCAGACACCTGAATATTTAGACTAAAAGTCAACCTATTGCGTCCTTCATCCCCTCATCCTTGCCACCCCACCTCCTCTTGCACCACTCCCTCCGCCCTCCCCCCTCCCTCCTTCATCCCCTCACCTCATCCCTCCTCCAAAATCAATGGAAGATAGAATCTATGGCATTTTGAAATATTTTCACTTGCCCGTGATGCGTCACGCTATGGTGATCTATATTCTTGCTCCCCCGTCAAAAAAGTAAACCAGGTTGAATATTGCTTCCGCCAAAGCTGCCACCATTGCCTTGTGTACTTAGACGTCCAAAATGATTGGAAAAACAAAGAGGGTTTCAGGTGAATGTTTTTAGTTGAGGACAAAACCGTCACCTTTGTCTTTTGTATTAGGACAGCCAAGGCAAGTGATCCTTGACTTCTGATTGGTTCTCCATTTTTTGTATTTTCAGAAATATTTATCTTCGTGAATTCTATTCTCAAAACAAAGGCAAACGGGGTTGTGTTTTGGCTAGGGTCCGTCTCGATGGAGAGGATCTCAGACACTAAGAGGAAGAGGATGTAATTTTAGTTAGAAACAAACTTGTTGATATACAGGTCCAGCAAATCACCAAAAAAAGAAGAAAAAAAAAAAACCCGAAATTTGCTTTGTTCTTGAGATTTCATATTATATATGGAAAGTAGCCGTCAGAAGGCGTCTCAAGTTCTTGGACCGAGTCGGAAGAATCGTTCTGGTTCCTTCTGGATCACTTCTGGAACGAATTGTCGGAACTCTAGACAAACCTGGAACCTCTGCCGAATGTAGCAGAACTCACCAAGAGGTTAAAAGGATTTCATCAGCAGGAAACCCACTTGCTGGAGCTGAGGAAGTACTCGGGGCCAAGGAAGGAACTCCCCGAAGAACTCTTGCATGACTTCGATGGAGGACCTCGAATTACCGAAGACACTTCGGGTACATACCCTCGAGCTGGAAGGAAGCATTCGGGGTCAAAGAAGGGTCCCACCGAAGAACTTCTGCACGACTTCGATGGGGGACCTCGAACCAACAAAGACACTTCGGGTACACATCCTCGAACTGGGGTGAACCAGAGTCTCACCGCAACTTTAAAAACTCGAACTCAGGAATCAGAGGGCCACAGCGACTTTAAAAGACTCGAACAGGTGCATGTTCGAAGTTGGAAATGTTTGTTGAATTATAGTTTGAATAACTAACTAGTAATATATGGCGTAAACTAGTAATAACAACTGTCGCCTCGAGATGTATTGGGTGAAAAGCCGCAGCCTCACAGCGGTTGGCAATGGTCCTAGTGACCTCCTTTACATCTCTCTGGGAGTAAATGTTATGCTCTTGTGTGTAATGCATTAGTGTGGGTCTGTATCTATTCCACCTTCACCCATGAGGAGGGGAGTGGTTGCCGACTGCTTATTAAAAAAGAAACACACACACACACACACACACACACACACACACACACACACACACACACACACACACACACACACACACACACACACACACACACACACACACACACACACACACACACACACACACACACACACACACACACACACACACACACACACACACACACACACATAAATTGAGAGAAGTTAGTTGAAACCGAATGCCAGCCCATCGGGGCTTATTAAATCTACGGTACTGTCCTAGAGCTACTGTAATTTCTATCACTGATCTATCACAATTCAATTACTATTTTCTTTCATTAATTACTACTCACTAAGAGATTAGGCCTTAAAGGAGTGGCTGCCAAACATAACACTGGCCTAAAAGAACCTAAACAAGGAAATACATTTTGAAATGTAATATGACCCGTACCATGACCTAAATATTTGTATATTGCATGCAGAGAAAGAGAGAGAGGGAGAGAGAGAGAGAGAGGGATGGAGAGAGAGAGGAAGAGGGAGAGAGGGAAAGGGAGAAAGGGAGTAGAGAGGGAGAAGGAGACAGAGAGAGAGAGAGAGAGAGAGAGAGAGAGAGAGAGAGAGAGAGAGAGAGAGAGAGAGAGAGAGAGGGAGAGAGAGGGAGAGAGGGAGAGAGAGAGAG
>NC_134790.1:33143198-33170698 GCF_046742065.1 Oratosquilla oratoria
CCCGATAGATATCGTATACTGCCTTCGGGTATCCGATGAATATTGTACTGGAACCTTCGGATACCCGATAATTATCGTACCGAAACCTTTGTGTATTAAGTATCATACACTACCTTCGGGTACCCGATAGATATCATACTGTAACCCTCGGGTACCGGATATTTATCGTGCTGAAGCCTTTGTGTATTAGATAAGTATCGTACTAAAGCCTTGGGGTATTTGATAAATATTGTACGCTGCCTTCGGGAATCAGATAATTATGGTGCCGAACCTTTGTGTATTAGATAAGTATCGTACGACAGCCGGTATTCGATAAGTATTGTGCGCTGCCTTCGGGTACCCGATAACTATCGTACATAGCTTTCGGGTGCTCGATAAATATCGTACCAAAGTTTTCTGGTACCCGATGAATATCGTACATGTGATGGGTGATCGATGGTTCGTGCTCCACAGCGGCACAAAAACTTTAGTTTTGAATTTAAGCCCTTCAGAAGAAAAGGCCTTGTTCACACTAGAGGTTTCAACTGCCGCGGTTTGAACCGCGACGGTTCGATTACACTAAGTCAATGGAGGCGTTCACACACAACCGCGCAGTTTTTCCTTGACTTTGTGGTACCGCGCGGTTTCCGCGCGGTTCAGACCGCTAGTGTAAACAGGGCCTATTCTGGCAAACACCAAAAGATTCCCTTCAGCTGAAGCATCATCATGGCAACGGAGCAGTCAAACGTGGCGGCACACTAGGCATTTCTCGCTAGCATGCTACTTGCTTTTGCTTCTTCGTTTGAGTAAAAAGAACTTTGGATACGATCTTTTGTTTTTCAAATTTCCAAGTGTCAAATTAATCTTTCGTCATGTAATGAGAAGGTGAATGACAAACTGAAATAGTTAAAACTATATGAATATTAGACACATTGCTTAAATGTTCTTAAAGAAGTCTAGAATATTGTAACCGAAGTCGTTTTTACTCAAACGAACTAGCGAAAGCAAGTAGCATGCTAGCCTAGTGTGCAGCCACCTTTAGACTACTTCGTTACTAGTCTCCTTGTAGAAGTAGCGTCCGCCCAGAGCATTCATTAGTTCACAACCAATGATGACGAATGGGAACTGTGAAGTGAAATTACTGGCAATGTTTCGTGAGACGGGGCACTATGGGCAATTATATTCTGCCCTGTAATGATGAGTTAGGTCGGGAGACACACATGTGCACAAACACACACACACACACACACACACACACACACACACACACACACACACACACACACACACACACACACACACACACACACACACACACACACACACACACACACACACACACACACACACACACACACACACACACACACACACACACACACACACACACACACACACACACACACACACACACACACACACAGCTCGATGGTGAAGTGGTATCCTTCTCGACCACTAATTTAGCGATCCGATTTAGTGTCCTACCCAGGCGTGAAAAAATCAGCAGTGCTGCTCTGTGAGCCGGTACTCCAACTCTGGTGGGAAAGGAGTTGTGTATATGTGTGTTTGTGTGTAAGGTCACAGCCTTACCCATAGATTGGGCTACATACTGTATAAACTCTTCAGCTCTCATTCGCGAGGGAAAAGGTTGTTGATCACGAGTCCAACGCGTGGTCCAAGACCGTGGTGAATTTCATACACGCACGCACGCACGCACGCACGCACGCACGCACACACACACACACACACACACACACACACACACACACACACACACACACACATACACACACACACACACACACACACACACACACACACACACACACACACACACACACACACACACACACACACACACACACACACACACACACACACACACACACAGACACACACACACACACACACACACACACACACACACACACACACACACACACACACACACACACACACACACACACACAATAATCTGTATAAACTTTTAAGTACGAAGGCTGGACTTTAATTAGATAAAATCTTTTGGATTTGACCTAAACAAAATAGGTAAAGTGCATCATGGTTGTGAAATTATGAAGAGCATCCTAGTGAAGAACAAATGACTGGAAAAGGTAATTAAGAAAACTTAGATTAATCAAGGGTGACACTTATTTTGGAATCCTTGAGTACTTCTGTCATTTTGGTAAAAAAAAAAAAAAAAAAAAACGAAAAAAGAAGAAGAAGAAGAAAAAAAACGAAGACAAAGCCATTAGGGTGTACAGATACGCATAATTTTTTCTTCATAACATCTTTCCTTTTCCCTGTAATAGTTACAATTTCTACTACATTTATATAAAATTGTTTGAAACTATAAACGATGTATTAAAATGAAAAAAAGTAATGATTACCTTCTAATTTTCTTTTAAAGACGAAGTCTGGGGTCAGTGTGCACGGATACGACGACAAGCTAATTATTATTTTTTTTTTAATTTCTTGTAATAGTTACAATATTTAACACATTTCCATGAAATTATGATAACAAATATAACCGATAACTTATGAGATCCATCATGATGATTTTGTAATTTTGATATAAACAAAGATGACGTCATAACGGACGAACTTCAAAACTTGGTCGGGTTTCAGTTTTGGAATTTTGGATCACTTAAAGTCGTTGAATTCCAGTGAGCGGAAGTCTCGGGAGGTGGAAAAAGGGAAAGACGTGATTTAAAAAATTGGAAAAACGACTTAAGTCATTCTATTCAGGAAAGAAAAAGAAAAAATCACAGCTAGGGTTGTGAACTTAAGTGATTTGACGAGCTATTAGTAAAGTGAAATATTTTATTACCAAATGGAAGACATCAAAGAACAACTGACCAACTTGGGAAAAATGTGGCCTGACTTAAGGATACCAAGAGGTAATTTAAACTAAATATTTAAAACGTTTATTTGAAGAAAAAAAAACTACTGCAAAACAGCTGTTTTAGTTGTATACAGAACGTTTGCCTAGAGTTTGGAATACAAAAAGGTTCTTTAAACTGAATATTTAAAACGTTTATTAAAAAAATGATAAAAAATAAATACAACAAAACAGCTGTTCTAAGTATTGACAGATATTTTATCAAAGTTTGGACCATAAAGATTTAAGGTGGTGGCACACTAAACATTTCTCGCTAGCATGCTACTTGCTTTTTCTACTTCGTTTGAGTAGAGAAAGACTTCGATTACGATCTTTTGTATCTCAAATTTCCAAATGTCAAATTACTTTTACGTCGTATAGTGGGAAGCTCAATGACTAAGAAGTTAAATCTATACGAAGGTTAGACACATTGAGATGTTCTTACGGAAGTCTAGTTACTGTAAATTGAACATTGAAATCGTTTACTTGATCACAAATCTTTATCAAAAACGTTTGATCACAAATCTTAATAAAAACCTGTCTACTTCGAAACAGTAGTATGTAGAAAAGCGTTTGTTATTTGTGCATGTAGGGTTGTTTTCATCCATGACGTATTGTTATCTTGGGTAACAAAGAATTCGCTTCATTTTGCAGCAAATATTGTGTAAACAAGACCGTTTAGGTCACATTAAACACGATCATTACAAACCTAAATGGACACAAGGGCAGAAATGAGGTCCAGAGTACTCCCACTAGGGGGAACAAGTTGCCTACATTTTCCCCACTCCCCTCTCCTCCTCCCCCTTCCCTTCCCTACTCCAAGCTCCTTTCCTCCCTTCACCCGAGCCTCCCTTCCCCCGAATCTCCCACCTCTTCCACACGCCCCTTCCCCCCGCCCAGTCCCCCGCCCCTTCACCCTGCCCAGTCTCCCTCCCCTTCCCCCCGCCCAGTCCCCCGCCCCTTCACCCTGCCCAGTCTCCCTCCCCTTCCCCCCGCCAGTATCCCTTCCCCCCCGTCCAGTCTCCCTTCCCTTCCCCCCCGCCCAGTCTCCCTTCCCTTCCCCCCGCCCAGTCTCCCTTCCCTTCCCC
Organism: Oratosquilla oratoria; assembly: GCF_046742065.1. NCBI lineage: Eukaryota > Metazoa > Arthropoda > Malacostraca > Stomatopoda > Squillidae > Oratosquilla > Oratosquilla oratoria. The sequence continues at coordinate 33,147,147 of NC_134790.1, forward strand.
CCGCCCAGTCTCCCTTCCCTTCCCCCCCGCCCTGTCTCCCCTTCCCCCCCGCCTCGTCTCCCTTCCCTTCGCCCCCGCCCAGTCTCCCTCCCCTTTGCCCCCGCCCAGTCTCCTTCCCCTCCCCCTCCCAGTCTCCTTCCCCTCCCCCCTCCCATTCTCCCTTCCCCTCCCCCTCCCCCTCCCATTCTCCCTTTCCCTCCCCCTCCCATTCTCCCTTCCCCTCCCCCCTCCCATTCTCCCTTCCCTTCCCTCCGTCGAGTCTCCCTTCCCTTTCCCCCGTCTCCCCTTCCCCCTCGCCCAGTCTCCCTTCTGTTCCCCCAGCCCTGTCTCCCCCCCTTCCCTCCACCCAGTCTCCCCCCCCTTCCCTCCACCCAGTCTCCCTCCCCTTCCCCCCGCCCAGCCTCACATCCCTTCCCCCCGCCCAGTCTCCCTCCCCTTCCCCCCGCCCAGCCTCACATCCCTTCCCCCCGCCCAGTCTCCCATCCCTTCCCCCCGCCCAGTCTCCCTCCCCTTCCCCCCGCCCAGTCTCCCATCCCTTCCCCCCGCCCAGTCTCCCTCCCCTTCCCCCCGCCCAGTCTCCCTCCCCTTCCCCCCGCCTAGTCTCCCATCCCTTTCCCCCGTCCAGTCTCCCATCCCTTCCCCCGCCCACTCTCCCATCCCTTTCCCCCGCCCAGTCTCCCATCCCTTCCCCCCGCCTAGTCTCCCATCCCTTCCCCCCGCCCAGTCTCCCATCCCGTCCCCCCGCCCAGTCTCCCATCCGTTCCCCCCGCCCTGTCTCACATCCGTTCCCCCGCCCAGTCTCCCATCCCTTCCCCCCGCCCAGTCTCCCATCTCTTCCCCCGCCCAGTCTCCCATCCTTTCCCCCCGCCCAGTCTCTCATCCCTTCTCCCCGCCTAGTCTCCCATCCCTTCCCCCCGCCCAGTCTCCCATCCCTTCCCCCCGCCCAGTCTCCCATCCCTTCCCCCCGCCCAGTCTCCCATCCCTTCCCCCCGCCCAGTCTCCCATCCCTTCCCCCCGCCCAGTCTCCCATCCCTTCCCCCCGCCCAGTCTCCCATCCCTTCCCCCCGCCCAGTCTCCCATCCCTTCCCCCCGCCCAGTCTCCCATCCCTTCCCCCCGCCCAGTCTACATCCCTTCCCCCCCCCGCCCAGTCTCCGATCCCTTCCCCCCGCCCAGTCTCCCATCCCTTCCCCCCGCCCAGTCTCCCATCCCCTCCCCCCGCCCAGTCTCTCATCCATTACCCCCGACCAGTGTCTCATCCCTTCCCCCCGCCCAGTCTCTCATCCCTTCTCCCCGCCCAGTCTCCCATCCCTTCCCTCCGCCTAGTCTCCCATCCCTTCCCCCCGCCTAGTCTCCCATCCCTTTCCCCCGCCCAGTCTCCCATCCCTCCCCCGTCCCCAGTCTCCCTTTCCTCCCACCTGCCCAGTCTCCCATCCCTTCCCCCCGCCTAGTCTCCCATCCCTTTCCCCCGCCCAGTCTCCCATCCCTTCCCCCCTCCCCAGTCTCCCTTTCCTCCCACCTGCCCAGTCTCCCTTTCTTCCCCTCTCCCCACCTAGTCTCCCTTTTCCCCATCACGCCCAACCTCCCCTCCTTTCCCCAAAACCGGGCAGTCTCTCTTCCCTTCTCCCCCGCTTAGTCTCACTTCCCTTTCCCTCCCTCGCCCAATCACACTTCCCTCCACCGCCCCCACCCCGACCCCCCCTGGACCGTGTGTGCGTTCGTGTGTTTACATGCGCTTGCTTGTGTTTTAACATACGTATATGCAAACTTCATATGCGTGTTTTTTAGCGCATGTGGCTTAAGTCTGCTCACCGTCCTGTTTGTGTGCTTGCGTGCGCGCTTTACTTGTGTGCTTGCGTGCGTCCGTGCGCGAGAATGTGTTATTTGAAACGAAGGCTAAACATACGTCGTAATCATGTTTGTGTTGTGTATCACATAGCTTTCGTAGAGTGATTATCCGTAGAATTAGTCTTCTTTACTTCTTTGTTTCATATAATGAAAGGTGGGAATCTTCCCTCTTAATAACAAGAATCATCTTTCTCCCTTGATTGCTCTGTCGATTGGGCTTATTGTGCGGAGGGTTGGACCTAACGTATCTGTTCATTCGTAGCCTTCCCTGAGACGCCGATGTCATTCTAAGGAAGATGATATAGCAATGGCTGGTTATCATGAGCGCATTTTTTTTTTGTAGCATAATATAGATGTTACGTTGATTTTATCTAATTTGACTTCTTGCAGGCGTGTATTTTGAGAAATTGTGTGATGAGAATGCTGAGGTCGGTAAAAATAACGTACGATGGGCAGACACTGTGGTGGTAAAGTAAGGTTCGACGAACAAAGTATTAGGGGAGACGAGCAAAGTAATAGGGGAAGACGATCAAAGTATTGGGGAAGACGATCAAAGTATCGGGGAAGACGATCAAAGTATCGGGGAAGACGATCAAAGTATCGGGGAAGACGATCAAAGTATCGGGGAAGACGATCAAAGTATCGGGGAAGACGATCAAAGTATCGGGGAAGACGATCAAAGTATCGGGGAAGACGATCAAAGTATTAAGGGAAGACGATCAAAGTATCGGGGAAGACGATCAAAGCATCGGTGAAAACGATCAAAGCATCGGTGAAGACGAGCAAAGCATCGGGGAAGACGATCGAAGTATCGGGGAAGACGATCAAAGCATCGGTGAAGACGAGCAAAGCATCGGGGAAGACGATCGAAGTATCGGGGAAGACGATCGAAGTATCGGGGAAGACGATCAAAGTATCGGGGAAGACGATTAAAGTATCGGGGAAGACGATCAAAGTATCGGGGAAGACGATCAAAGTATCGGGGAAGACGATCAAAGTATCGGGGAAGACGATGAAAGTATCGGGGAAGACGATCAAAGTATCGGGTAAGACGATGAAAGTATCGGGTAAGACGATGAAAGTATCGGGTAAGACGATGAAAGTATCGGGTAAGACGATGAAAGTATCGGGGAAGACGATCAAAGTATCAGAGATGAAGAATTTCTGGGAAGTCGTTCTGTTATGTCTTTGTTTAACATTCTCATAATTCAATCGACCGCCTCGCTATCTGAAAGGTCAACCACTACTGAACACATAACTTGTCCTGGCAGTAGGAAGGTGAAAAGGTGGAGTACCATTAGGTACGGAAGGGGTTAATATAGATAAATGAAAAGTTGACGTGACCCGAGGGTGAGGTAGTGACTTTGATGAATCATGCTTTTAGAAAGTGGGAAGTTGCTGGTAACACAATTTTTTCTTGTGAATAGTGCCTACGTTTAAGGCGATGGGGAGATGTGGTCAAGAAGAAATGAGAAGATTGGTGTAGAAAAGAGTAAAAAGATGGGGGGGGGTTAGGATTAAGAGTGGAATGGTTGTGTGACTGAATGGAGGAGGTAAGGAAAGAGGGAACTACGAGTCGATTGTGGGATTTGGATGAGGCAGCCCCTAGATGAGATGGATCAAGCACAAACAAGGAAAAAGACAAAATGGTAGAAATTTTGATGTCATCAACAAAATCAATTAATTCGCTTGTTCATCGTTCTATTTTATTAATACTTTTTCAGTTTTAGCTTTTTTCATTCATCTATTCTTATTTATATTTATTCGTATTAATTTGTATTTTTTATTTGTTTGTAGGGCCTACTTGTGCTTTTATGTCGAGAAATCATTTAAGAATTGTCTTTTGGGTCCGACCTTTTTAATGACCAAAAGGTCTTCAGTCGGCACATTTTATTAATATATTTTATTGTTCCTCGTTGGCATAAAATACGTTGTAGTTAAAAAGAATTAAAAATTAAAGTAGGCAAAAAAAGAAAAAAATAGTGCTTCAGATACCAGTATCAGTTGCTGGTGCATATCATGGAGCTTGTAGTAGGAGGCTTGATTTGTTTTATTGAAAGTTAGCCCATTAAACATGTAGTCTTTGAATGTCCTTTTGTATGTGAAAGAAAGCGAGATTTCTTCAGGGGTGACTACAAAATTCTGCCGAATATAAATCCCAGATCCATTGTATGGAAATGTTTGTATTTTTGCGTGTATATATTCAAAATGTATAAATACCTGTATGTGCACGCGTATTCTTGTGTGTGTATGCGACTATATACTATGACAATAATCCATTTATGGTCATTTGCTGGGTATATTGTAAAGTTTCTTGAATCTTGACATCCCATGCCTTTCCTTTGTCCTTTTGGCCTATGTAGTTAATCAGTTCGTACTAAAATGTATATCATACAGTACTGAGTGTGTATGCGACTATATACTATGACAATAATCCATTTATGGTCATTTACTGGGTATATTGTAAAGTTTCTTGAATCTTGACATCCCATGCCTTTCCTTTGTCCTTTTGGCCTATGTAGTTAATCAGTTCGAACTAAAATGTATATCATACAGTACTATTTTTTATTTACGTGTGATGGTATGTGCACTGGTGGTGTAAGCGGATACGTGCTCGTCTCTCTTTGTGGGTTCAAATCCCACACCCCTCTTAGATTCTCAACAGTGACTGTTATCTGCTTCAGCAGTCCCTAAATCTCATGATACAGCAAAGGTGACTGCTTCGGCCGCAGATACGTGGCTCCTAATGTAGGCTCCTTAGCATCCTATGATTTTGATTGGATTGATCCTTCATATGTCTGATTCTTTTTGTGATTTCAATGTTGATGAATTCTAAAATAATGTTTATCATAGTTCAACAATGCCATTTTTTGGGGAGGGAGGAGGCAGGTGAGTAAGATTTTTTAAATTTAATTTGAATATATTGGACACGGAGAGACGCAACAATTGGAGCTTCATGTTCGTATTTCTCTTTGTAGGTTTTAAGACGAATTGTACTTCGATAATGGAGACCCCTTCTGCTGACAATGCTGCCCTTGTCACGGACTCAAAACCACCACAGTTCTTCGCCAAGATGGCCTTGCCTCAGTACAAAGACGTAACAACCTCTGAATACATCAGACCCTTCACAATGTTCGGGTTTCAGCCTGTGGCGAAGTTAGGTCATCATTGTCTTGTGTGCAAAAGGAGTCTTGCGCCCGAAGAAGACATCGAGTCACACGTGAAGATGCACCAGAAGGAGTCTCCTCATTCTTGCAGAGAATGTGGTATGAAGTTTCAAAGTCTGTCGAAGTTGAGTAACCACCGACGCATGCATAAGATTTTGGGGTTGTACACTTGTATATTTTGCTGCCAGAGGTTCATCTTCGACAGCCAACGAATGATCCATACAATCACGATGGTGTGTAGACAGAAAGTAAGGATACTCGGCAGGAAGGTCGATTCAGGCATTGTGTGTCTGATTTGTCATGTGGTGTTTAAGACGAAGGCTCAGCTCTTTAAGCACACCAGGAAGCATGATCTCAACGTCTCCTACAAGTGTTCTTTGTGTTCTTTCGATCTGGCCAGGTGCGCTCCTGAGGAGGCCATCGGCCATATACAAACGAAGCACGCGTGGTTCTTTCGGAGAATTAACCGGATGAAGAGACCCCAGGGGTCGAAGAGTCTCCAGCCCGACGCCAAAGAGGAGAAACACTCGGAGGAACAGGCTGGTAAAAAGGATTCCGAAGAGCTAGAGGACAAAAGTGGACCTTCAGGATTAAAGGACTTGGTCCCGAATTCTGAGGAACGTCTCGAGAGTAAAGATTGAAGGTCTCGGTTTCAACTCGAAGTTCCATAACGAGAGCTGCACGTGATATTATCAACATGATGTTGTGACAAGTTCAGGAAGGCGGATAAAGAAGACATGGGTCATGGACCGAGTTTATTCCAGATGGGTTTCACACTAAGTTTCTTCATTCCTCGGAGGAGACTTGGGGGCGAAATCGGTCAGGATGAAACTCTGACCAAGACCTATGTTTTCTTTCTCCATCTTCCTCAAATTAACTTCTGTAGGTAATTCGTATGGTTCTCTTGGTCTAATAATGTATTTTATTCGGTCTCCCTCTTGGCTATATCAGGAGTGTAAAGGCGTTCACACTGGGTTATTTTTCCTTAGACTGTTGTACTAGATTTGCAGCCAGCAGCTTTCGGGAAGAAATCTAATATGTTGGAGGAAGATGATTTCCCCCAGCATATCAATGGACGTTTTATGTAATAGTATTGAGAAAACAAAATAATTTGCCATAGTTATTTTACGCCAAAAAAGTTTGAGGTGGGCTGTACCGCCGATTAATCCGAGGTTGGAGCAAAAATAGCAGTGTGATAACCTCTTAAAGACTGACACGATAAATTTGGATTGAGTGTTAGAACTAGTTATTGATTTGAACTAGGTTTCGTCGTAAGGTTGACTTTTTTCTCTAGTCAAGAATATACTTTTGATAGATGCGTGTTCGTAATAATTTTTCGATAATATGGAGACTCCCGTTCGATATTTAGTGATTAATTCTATAATATTTCGTTCACTTAGGGGAGTGTCATCGTTTGGAAGGTACTTATCAGTATAATTATATATATATATAAATATATATATATATATATATATATATATATATATATATATATATATATATATATATATATCATATTATTTTTATTGTATATTTCATTTCTATCCGTTTTTCTAATGTGCAAATGTTTTTGTTTTTCTGAAACTGTATTTGTTTGTTTTATTTATTTGTCGCTTTTTATTAGTTGATTTTGTTTGTGCAGTGCGTATATTATAATGTTAATGAAGATTCCCATCTTTAGTCTTGATCAGATATTACGACGGTGAGTTTGGATTTCGTGAATAATGTCTTATGTTAAGGTCTCCGAATTTAACATGGCCAGTATAATAAATGATCAGGTCAAACCATTAGTGCCTGAGTTCTTACTGAATAAAATTTTCTGATAAAAAAAACGGATGGAGATGATCTTTAATATTTAGAGGTTAAAAAGCGCAGTTGGAAGAAACCTTGTGAAGTGTTTCCTGTGAGACGATTTTGTTCAATTGAACAATTGTGAACATTTGTCCTTACCAGGACATTTGGACCCGACCTCTCTGTGTTTACCTTACCCCCCTGCAATTCTGTTGTACATAGGCTTGATACTTCTAAAGTGACGCGATGCAAATCATATCTTAGTAGAAATTTATATTTGAGTATTTGATGGATGTGTTATCTAATATGAAATTGGCAGTTGCCAACAAGTGTACCAAATTAAACACCTTTGTTAGTTCGACGTTTTGTTACAGATTTATTAAATACTTAGCCCCACTGGCGGTGTCATCAGAAGCATGCTGGTCTCGCATCTAGTTGTGGGTTCGAATCCCGCACTCGTATGTGTACCACGACTATGTACTTGATAAAGCTGTAACAAGCGGAACCTCGTATGGCTCCATCCTTGTATGGTATTTATGATGATGGACGTGTTATCTAGTCATAAGATAATTTTTGGGATTGTTTTATCGTTGACAATATTTTGTAATATCTAGAAATGACATGCGGGTAATGGTCGGATATTGTTCCGCATTTCGACGAACTTTAGACATAAACTTTGATAACTATAAAAATAAATTATTTTCATTCCTTCCGTTACCAGAATGACTTGCGTAAAATAGAATCAGGAAGGGTACTGTTCGGAAAAAAATATATTGTTTATCTATTTTACCTATAATTCTCCCGGATGAAATTAACTTTTGTCCCATGGGATTCTTGGCAAAATGATCCAATACTCAAACCATTAGTACACATTTAAACCTTTAAAAAATGGTGTTCCCTCAGCTGAATAAATAGATACATATTCTATCAAGTGGTTATATCAATAGAAGGTATATCCAGAGTTCAATGAAATGGTCAGCTAGAAGGCATATGTTAAAAGCTGTATTGTCAAAGTGGTGTGACGCAACAGACCCTACAGGGGAAATCTGAGACAGGCCATTTAAGGCTTCCGGAAGCTCCTTTAATACTTCCGGAAGCTCTCTTGAGACTTCTGGAAGCTCCCTTAAGACTTCCAGAGTATCTCTTGAGACTTCTGGAAGTTCCCTTAAGACTTCCAGAAGTTCTCTAAAAGCTTTCGGAAGCTCCCTCAAGACTCCGAAAGCTCCTTTACTACTTCCGGAAACTCTCTGCTGCATCCAGAAGCTTCTTTGAGACTTCCGGAATCTAATTTGACTTCCGGAAGCTAATTAAGTACTAAAAGCTAAAGACTTGCGGAATCTCCTTTGAGACTTGCGGAATCTCCTTTGAGACTTGCGGAAGCTCCTTTGAGACTTGCGGAAGCTCCTTTGAGACTTGCGGAAGCTCCTTTGAGACATGCCGGAAGCTCCTTTGAGACATGCCGGAAGCTCCTTTGAGACATGCGGAAGCTCCTTTGAGACTTGCCGGAAGCTCCTTTGAGACTTGCAGGAAACTCCTTTGAGACTTGCCGGAAGCTCTTTTGAGACTTGTCGGAAACTCCTTTGAGATTTCTCCTTGAGACGTGCCGGAAGCTCCTTTGAGACTTACCGGAAGCTCCTTTGAGACTTGCGGAAGCTCCTTTGATACTTGCGGAAGCTCATTTGATACTTGCGGAAGCTCATTTGAGGTGAATAAAATCACCAGGCGCCAGCAGCCTGAGGAGAGAAATCGGAAAGACCTCTGGGGACTTTACAGCTAACCACCTTAAGGGGAGGTGCTTACGCCAGGAAGTGCTGAGTAGCTGCGACCGAAGCAGTCGCCTCTTCCCTGTTATGCGCTTAGGAGGCTGGGCAGGTCACTAGTCACTGCTGGGAATCGGAGAGGAATGCGGAATTCGAACCCACAACTAAGCGAATGTGAGAACAACACACTTCCAGTGACGTCACCAGCGGTGCTATTCTTAGAAATTACTCCTTCATCTTTGTTTGGAAGGAAGGACGTCCTCGGGGTTAGCCGGGGGAGTACCCGAGGCTTATGTGTGTGTGTGTACAGGGGAGGTGTGGTTATTATGTATATACCCTGGGAAAGACACGGGGAGGACCCGGTATGGAACAGACGCATTGGGTGGGATGTCCAGGCCTCTGGAACGTGGTTGACACTTCCCTTCCTCCTCCACTTCCCTCCCACGCCACTGCGGCGCCTTGAGACGCCACTGCGGCGCCTTGAGACGCCACTGCGGCGCCTTGAGACGCCACTGCGGCGCCTTGAGACGCCACTGTGGCTCCTTGTTACAACACTGTGGCTCCTTGTGACGACACGGTGGTTCCTTGAGACGACACTGTGGTGCTTTGAGACGAAACTGTGGCGCCTTGAAACGAAAACTCTGGCGCCTTGAGACGACACTGTTGCTCCTTATGACGACACTGTGGCTCCTTATGACGACACTGTGGCGCCTTGTGACGACACTGTGGCTCCTTGTGACGACACTGTGGCTCCTTGTGACGACACTGTGGCTCCTTGTGACGACACTGTGGTGCTTTGAAACGTCACTGTGGCGCCTTGAGACGAGAGTGTGGCACCTTGAGACGACACTGTGGCGCCTTGAGACGAAACTATAGTGCCTTGAGACGATATTGTGGTGCCTTGAGACGACAACCGTGGCTCCTTGAGACGACACCGTGGCTCCTTGAGACGCCATCGTGGCCCCTTGAGACGCCACCGTGGCACCTTGAGTCACCACCGTGGTGCCTTGAGACGCCACCGTGGTGCCTTGAGAAGCCACCGTGGCGCCTTGAGACGCCACCGTGGCGACTTGAGACGCCACCGTGGCGACTTGAGACGCCACCGTGACCCCTTCAGACGCCACCGTGGCTCATTGAGACGACATCGTGGCCCCTTGAGACGCCACCGTGGCGCCGTGAGAAGCCACCGTGGCGCCTTGAGACTTCACCGTGGCGCCCTGAGACGCCACCATGGTGCCCTGAAACGCCACCGTGGAGCCCTGAGACGCCACCGTAGTGCTCTGAGGCGCCACCGTGGCGCCCTGAGACGCCGCCGTGGCGCCCTGAGACGCCGCCGTGGCGCCCTGAGACGCCGCCGTGGCGCCCTGAGACGCCGCCGTGGCACCCTGAGACGCCGCCGTGGCGCCCTGAGACGCCACCGTGGCTCCCTGAGACGCCACCGTGGCGCCCTGAGACGCCACCGTGGCGCCCTGAGACGCCACCGTGGCGCCCTGAGACGCCACCGTGGCGCCCTGAGACGCCACCGTGGCTCCCTGAGACGCCACCGTGGCGCCCTGAGACGCCACCGTGGCTCCCTGAGACGCCACCGTGGCGCCCTGAGACGCCACCGTGGCGCCCTGAGACGCCACCGTGGCGCCCTGAGACGCCACCGTGGCGCCCTGAGACGCCACCGTGGCGCCCTGAGACGCCACCGTGGCGCCCTGAGACGCCACCGTGGTGCCTCGAGTCGCCACCGTAGCGCCCTGTGACGTCATCATGACGTTTGTTCACCATGATACCTCTTGACGTCACCACGAAGCCTTTTGACGTCACTAATGTTTTATGACGTGGCACCCACGTCCTCGGGTGAATGGAATGGCCAGAATAAAATTGGGAATGGTCGCCTCTCCATGATTGATTTTATTTCACTTTATTTTATTTTATTTTATTTTATTTTAAAATTTTCTTATTGTGCGGGGGAATCATGGTCCCTGATAACGAGTTTGTAGAAAAAAAAATTGTTTTATTTTCTTTTATTTATGTAATATTTTATCTACTTATTTGTTTATCCAATTATTTGTATATATATGTTGATTTATTTTCTTATTTTGTTTACTATTTTTTATTTATTTATCTTTTGTTATGAATTTTATTCTAATACCAAAACGTGGAAGCAAGATTTAGGGAAACTGGTTTTTACAGTTGTTCATTATCGTAATTGTGGCGGTTTCGATTCTTCGGCCGTGATCTAAACGCGACAGGAATGGAGCGCTCGACCGAAATCGACCTGCATGCCTACCCGAGTTCGTATCTAGGAAAGAAGCGCTGGTAAACTAAGCAACAAACAATGACAGCAGCAACAATAGCAACAGCAACAGCAACAGCAACTGCAACAGCAACAGCAATAGCGACAGCAACAACAACAACAGAATCATTGAGTATATACCCCCCGCTTTCCTGCCTGCCTTTCCGTCTACGATAGAATCGCTGGTAAAAAAAGTTAACAACAATAACAAATGGCCTGTCCTCGGTTTCCTTCCTGGCTTCCTATCTAGATAAGAACCGCTGGTAAACCACAGTCTATAAAATCAACAGCAACAACAGCTTCCTTTCTGCCCCATTTTCCTGCCTGCATTTCATACCGTCGGCCTGCCCCTATATGCTCTTGTTTTAATTTCTTCATTTTTTTCCTTCTGATTATTCCTCTTTCTCCTTAGCAGCTGCCTGACTGACAGCATGTCTGCTCCCCCTCCCCCTCCCCCTTCCCAGCCCACTCGTCTAATTTCCTGTGGAAACACTCACACTCTCTCTCTCTCTCTCCCTCTCTCTCTCTCTCTCTCTCTCTCTCTCTCTCTCTCTCTCTCTCTCTCTCTCTCTCTCTCTCTCTCTCTCTCTCTCTATCCCTCCCTCCCTCTCTCTCTCTCTCTCTCTCTCTCTCTCTCTCTCTCTCTCTCTCTCTCTCTCTCTCTCTCTCTCTCTCTCTCTCTCTCTCTCTCTCTCTCTCTCTCTCTCTCTCTCTCCTGTTCCTCCCCCTCTCTCTCCCTATCCTCCCTCTCCCTCTCCCTCTCTCTTTCTCTCTTTTTAAGAAAGGACTTCATGTTCTTGTGGCCCAAAGAAGCCTAACTGGGTGTGCCAGGGATTCTGGTCCGTAGGGGTGTCACTACAGAGACCCCAAATCAAACGGGACCCCTCTCCTTCAAAAGCTTCGAGATATTTATTACATGTTTTATGGAGACGATATCCTAGGGACTAGGATATCGTCTCCATAAAACATGTAATAAATATCTCGAAGCTTTTGAAGGAGAGGGGTCCCGTTTGATTTGGGGTCTCTGTTCTTCAAAAGGGCAAAGTTGGGACTCCTGTTCTTCAAAAGGTCTACTTAACCTAACCATTTAATTTCTGTATCTTTTATTTTATTTTCTTGCATGGGACCATTATTCATTCTTCAAAGGGGCAAATCTGGGACCGTTATTGTTCGAAAAAGGCAATTGGGGGTCCCTCTTCTTCAAAAACTCCAGTAACTCTTACAGGGTCTATACTCCGCTTCATCAATTCCCCGTTAAATGATGGGTAAACCCGAGGACACCTTTCACCCACCCACCCACCCCTCCACTCTCACTCCTACCCCCAAGAGCGACTGGTAATCCCCACTCTTCGAACTCATCTGGTAATCCCCCCTCCCCCCGCTCCTCCCACCTTCCCCTCCCCCCTTCCCCTCCCCCTCCACCTCCCCCTCCCTCTCCCCCTTCTCCCACATTGCACTGGGTAAGGTAATAATGCGTTGGCAACCTTTTCCCCCCATTCCCCCCACCTCCTCTCCAAGGACGACAGGGCCTACTGGTTGGGGGGGCTGTGGGGGGGGGGAGTCTGTGCTTACCTGGCTGGTGAGCAGTTTGGGGCGGCGGGACTGATTTGCTTGTTTGCTTGTTTGTTTGTAGTATTTTATTTAGTTATTTGTTCATTTAGTTCTTTCTTTATATTTAACATTTTTACCCATCTACCTTTATTTACTTTTATCTCGATTGCCATTTTGTTTAATTTATTAACTTTGTTCATGTTTTATTTACTAATTTTTTTTTTATTTGCTTTTATTTTTCAGCTTATTTGTTGCCTTTTTAATTAGTTTATTTGTCCTTCGACTTGTTCCCTTGGCTGTTTATTGCCTCGGCAGCGTTGTAAGCATTCCTGTAAAGGATAGAGTTGGCAGGATATTTTCCTTTGCTTGTGTGACCTTCATGCATCAGGTTTGTGCGTAAATTGCACAGGAATTACCTCAAGCTCAAACTCTTTGGGTAAGGACGGACGGAGATTCCCAAGACTTCGATAGAGCGAACAAAGCCCTTAGAGACCCCGCCTACGGTATGACTTGGTCTTGAGGTCGCCAGACAGATCTGGTCGGAAAAACCAAAATCTGTCAATACACGATCCAATCTGGTCGGATCTGTCCAGATACGTTCGGCCGCCTCAAAACAAGATCGTACCGTGGATGCGGGCTTTAAGCCTTTGTCATTCACCTCTCTCTTCGTGGCTGGGATCTTGAATCAGGGATTCTCAATTCGCCTTTCGTCACGTATACCAAACATATGTATTGCTGTTGTTTAGCCTCACGGAGAAGACCACTTCAGCACTAAATTTAATCGCTATTCATCGACTGACCCCCAATGCCTTTCGGTTTGAGAACCCAGTAGGGGAATTCTTTGGCCCCCCAGGGGTCTATAGGCCTCAGATTGAGCTCTTCAACTTTATAGATTTCAACAAAGTAAATGGCTGCATATATTCTGCTGTGGTCGTCATTAGAAGGGTTTCAGTTTAGAGAAATCCCCTTTAATCTTGGGGTCTCCTTTTGTTTTGATAATAGTCCACAGGGATAAAAGCGTTGGCTTACTACAGTCCGAAACATCAACAGATATTGTAATGACGAGGTTAAACGTTGAGTTGGGTGGAATAAAAACTGTGACATAGTTCACCATACGAATCAGGTTGAAATGAAGTTGGACGAATCTAATTTGTATTCTCCACCATGAAAGTTGGTGTCGAGATATATTATTGTTGTTGTGTAATGGACTGCAGCTTACCAGCGCTTCTATCCTTATGGAAAATCTAACGCCCCTGTCATGCGTGTCATAACAGACACCTACAAAGGAGAAGCACGCCGACAGGAGACCTTTTGGTCCATAACTAGGTCGGATGCAAAAAAATAATGATAATTAAACAAATAGATAAAAATAATGGTAATATAGATAATAATAAATAGAATAGATAGGTAAAGTTAAACAATAAACAGGTAAATAGTAAATAATAAATGGGCAGTTAAATAATGATAAACAACCAAATGAATAATAAACAGAGATAATAATAAACAATATATAATAAATGGCAGTCATTACAGCATCTTGCTCAGGTGTTTAAAGGAATCTTAAAGCTTCGAATTGAACTACATTGCACTGCCTCTGCAGGAAGTTTAGTCCATTCATTAACTATACGGTTGGCGAAGTTATTTCTATCCACTTCCAAATTAAATCTATTTCCTGACCGTTTGAGACCATTATTTCTTGACTGATTCTCATTTAGTGTGAAAATTTTGTCACCTTTGATGTTGTCAATTCCCTTTAGAATCTTAAAGACCTGTATCAAGTCACCTCTGAATCTACGCTTTTTTTTTTTTAAGGGAAAATAGATTCATATGTTTTAGTCGATTTTCGTATAATTTATTTTTGATACTTGGAACCAGTTTTGTGGCTCGCCAATGTCAAATTCTTTAATGAGATTCGGTGACCATACGGAAACAGCATATTTCAAATGTGGACGGACGAACGACTTAAGAAAGTCTTAATACCTTTGTGGGCCTGTCTGGTGTTGTTGGGAAGAAAGTTAAAGGGTAGGGATATTAACCTTTAGATGAGGACCCTTCACAAGGAAGCGCTGAGTAGCTGCGGCCGAAGCCATCACTTTTGTTCTACTATGCACTACGGGAACTGCTGGGACAGGTAACAGTTGTTGCTGAGAATCGGACAGAAGAGGGGGATTCGAACACACAACCAAGCGAATGCGAGACCATACGTTTCTGATTACGTCACCGGTGGAAGGATAGGAAGGGTGACGGTTCAGGATCCTTCTAGGATGTTTACTGACGAGGTCGGTGAAGGAACGGAATATATTCTTGATTCACCATAGCCTTGGGTCATGTGTTGGACTCGTGATCGACAGCTATTACCCTCCCGGGTGAGAGCTCAGAGCTCGTATATGGCCCGATCTATGGGTAATGCTGTGAAGTTACACACAGTCCCAACTCCTTGCCCACCAAAATTGGAGTGCCGGTTCATAATGCAGCGATGCTGAAACTTTCAGCCCTTGTGGGGAACTCGAACTCGGATAGCTAAATTTGCGGACGCGAGTGGTACCATTGTGTGTCAACTTAGGGAAAGCTGTAGTGAGGGATTTTCATTTAAAGGGTGTTCACCTTTGCTCGCGGTTACGTCCTTCATTTGCGCTTCGTCACGGTTCCTGACGGTGAGTCATCATTGTTCCAGATCTTCCTAGGAGGAGACTAACGGTGAACTATGTAATGGGGGAGGGGCTGCTCGCTTGATGGACGTAGTCTTCTTTTTCTTCTTTTTCTTTTTTTCTTCTTCGCGTTCTTCTTCTTCTTCGAGTTTTTCTTCTTCGCGTTCTTCTTCTTCGAGTTCTTCTTTTTCTTCTTATCTATCTTCTTATTTTTCTTCTTATTTTTTCTTCTTTTTCTTTTTCTTTTTTCTTCTTAATTTTCTTTTTATTTTTTTCTTTTTTCCATTCACTTTTTCTTTTTCTTCTTTTTCTTTTTCTTTTTCTTTTTATTTTCTTCTGTTTCTCTTTCTTTTTTCTTTTTCTTTTTCATCTTTTTCTTCTTTTCCTTCTTTTTTATTTTTTATTTTATTTTTCTTCTCCTTTTCCTTCTCCTTTCCCTTCCCTCTTCTTGTTTCTCTTCTTTTCATCTTTTTCCTCTTTTTTTTTATCCTTTTCTTCTTTGCCTTTTCTTTCTTCATTTTCTTCTTATTCTTTTGTTTTTCTTTTACTTTCTTTTTCTTTTTTCTTCTATTTTTCTTTTTCTTCTTTTCCTCTTTACTTCTTTTTCCCCTTTTCTTCGTTTTCTTCTTTTTCTTTTTGTCCTTTTTTGTATTTTGTTTTTCTTTTTCTTTTTCTTTTTCTTCTTGTTCTTTTTCTACTTCTTGTTTTTCTTCTTTTTTCTTTTCATTTTTTCTTTCTTTTTTCCTCTTTTTCTTTTTCTTTTTTCTTTTTCTTTTTCTTTTTCTTCTTTTTCTTTTTCTTCTTGTTTTTCTTGTTTTTCTTATTTTTCTTCTTTCTCCTGTTCATCCTCTTTTCTTCTTTTAAACCTTTTTCACATTTTTCTTCTTTTTCTTTTTTCTTCTTTCTTTTTTCCTTTTTCTTCTTCTTTTTCTTTTTACTTTTTACTTATTTTTTCTTATTTTTCTTTTTGTTCTTTTTGTTCTTTTTCTTTTTACATTTTTGGCTTTTTCGTCTTTGGTTCTTTCTTCTTTCTCTATTTTCTTCGTTTTCTTCTTTTTCTTTTTCTCCTTTTTCTTCTTTTAGTTCCTTTTGTTCTTTTTCTTTTTTGTTTTTTCTTTTTTTTCTTTTTTTTGTTATTCTTTTTCGTCTATCTTCTTTTTCTTCTTTTTCTTCTTTTTTCTTATCTTCTTTTTCTTATTTTACTTTTTCTTTTTCTTTTTCTTCGTTTTCATTTTCATTTTTCTTCTTTTCCTTTTTTTTTTTCTTTTTCTATTTCTTATTCCATTTCTTTTTCTTTTTCTTCGTCTTTTCTTCGTCTTTTTCTTCGCCTTTTTCTTCGTCTTTTTCTTCGCCTTTTTCTTCGTCTTTCTTCGTCCTTTTCTTCGTCTTCGTCTTCGTCTTTTTCTTCGTTTTCTTCGTCTTTTTCTTCTTTCTCTTTTTCTTTGTCTTTTTCTTCTTCATCCTTTTCTTCTTCTTTGTCTTTTTCTTCTTCGTCGTCTTTTTCTTCTTCATCTTTTTCTTCTTCGTCTTTTTCTTCTTCGTCTTTTTCTTTTTCTTTGTATTTTTCTTCTTTTTCTTCTTTGTCATTTTCTTCGTCTTGTTCTTCTTCGTGTTTTTCTTCGTGTTTTTCTTCTTCTTCGTCTTTTTTTTTTCTTCGTCGTCGTCGTCGTCTGCTCCATCTCATTTTTTTTTGCTTCGTTCATCATCTTTTTCTTCGATGTGTTTTTGTCTTCGACTTTTTGTTCATCTTCAATTTCTTCGTTCTCTTCGTCTTGTCTTGTTTTCTTTGCCATCTATGCTCCGGTTTCTTTGTTGTCTTCGTCTCCTATGTTTTCGCCTTCGTCATAATATGTTACAGATTATTTAAGTACATTGACACATTCAACAGCGCATAAAGATACTATTAGCATCAACACCAACATCAGTAGTACAAGTAGGACCACCATTACCAGTAGTACAAATAGCACCACCACCACCACCAGTAGCATCACCAGAACCACCAACACTACCACCAACACCAACACCACCAACACCACAACTCCACCAACACCACCAAATTAGATGTTAACTCGAATACTTCGTGATCATCAAACTTAATTTTTCATTTCGCTCGAGTCTCGACCTTTACCACATGGCGTTGATTCCCACAGTCTCCCAAAGCCCTGTTCACTGCGTCATACAGAGACCTTGTAGAGATCTTTCCTCTGAGACCGGTTCCAAGTCTCTATCTTTTGGGAGATAATATTGGTTTTCCACAAAAAATCCCACGGTCGACTACGTCATATAGAGACCTTAAAGAGACCTTTCTATCAAAACCTATTTAACATCTCAAGACCTTGGGAGACTTGAATGATCTTTCACTCATAGTTCCCACGTCTCTCGAAGGCTAACTACAAGAGGCAGAGACTTGTCGACCATGCTATAGACTATGAAGAGACATTTCCATTAAGACTATAGTCTGTGGACTCCAAGAAGTCTATTCAGGTCATTACCTGTTTCTTATATGGTCCACTTCCTAGACCAATTCATTTCCTGTAGCGATCGGTCTGTCCCAACAACTTCGGATAACCTGTAGATTAAGGTAAGGGTAAAAAAAAAAGAAAAAAAAAAGAAGAAGAATATATAAGTAAATAAATGAATACACAAACAAATAAATAAACAAACAAATAAATGAATAAACATAGATAAATTAGAATACAATAGAATAAAATATAATAGAGTAGAATAGAATGGAATAGAATAAATTGGAAAAATAATAAATAAATAAAAGTAAATAAATAAACACATAGGTAAATTAAATAGAATACAATAGAATGAAATATAATAAAGTAGAATACAATGAACTAGAATAGGTTGGGAAAAAATCTATAATGGGGATCCACCGAAGGTCACGTGACCAAGTGAGGACAAAAGGGACCGATAGTGGTGAGGAAGTGTCAGACATGCCCATGTGTATTAGGGAGTGAGTGAGTGAGTGAGTGAGTGAGTGAGTGAGGGAGTGGGTGTGGGAGCTAGGGATCCCCCACTTTCGCATTGGATTGACGTAAAAGAGGCGGAACTCCCACATGTCGAAATCCCAACTTTCTGACAGTCGTGACGGATCACCCTTCCACTCTCCCACTCCCTCCTCCCCACTTCTATGCACTGAAGTTGGAGAGTTGTCGTATGTTATAGTTTCTTTGGAATGACGGTTCCTAACTTTTTTTTTGTTCCTCTTTCTCCTCCTCCTCCTCCTCTTCCAGCCCCCTTCTCCTCCTCCTAACTCCCTTCTCCTACCTCTCCTCCTCCTCCTCCTCCCAAACTACTCCTCCTATTCCTAACGTCCTCCCCTCCCTCTAATCTCCTCTTCCTATCCTCCTCCTTCTCCTCCTAACATCCTCCTCCTCCAGGACACTGTGCTCCTCCTCCTCCCTCTCCTAACTTCTTTTTGCTCTTCTTTTTCCTCCTCCTCCTCCGTCTTCTAACGTCCTCCTCCTCCTCCTTTTCCTGTCCCCCTCCTCCTCTTCCTCCTTTTCCTGTCCCCCTCCTCCTCCTCCTCCTAACTCCGTTCTCCTACCTCTCCTCCTCCTCCTAACTCCATTCTCCTACCTCTCCTCCTCCTCCTCCCAAACTCCTCCTTCTATTCCTAGCCTCCTCCCCTCCCTCTAATCTCCTCTTCCTATCTTCCTTCTTCCTCTTCTAACTTCCTCCTCCTCCTCCTCCTCCTCCTCCAGGACACTGTCCTCCTCCTCCTCCCCCCTTCCTCCTCCTCCTCCTCCTTCTCCTCCTCCTCTTACTCCTCCTCCTCCTTCTCTTCCTCCTCTTCCTCTGGGACTCTTCTTCAGAGGGTGTGAAACCGAATGCCACGACCTCGACTGCCGGCTGACGGGGTTGGGGGGTTGGGGGGTGGGGGGGGTTGCTCAGGTGTGGCTGATGTCAGATCTCCTAAAGAAGATCTTTGTCAGTACTTAACCCCAGGTGAGTGGGGGGAGTATTGCGCTGTTTTATCTTTATTTTATCCCATTTTATTTGTTTATCTGTTTTTTTTTATCTTATTTTGTTCTCTTCTGTTCTATTCATTTATTTTTCATTCATTTACTAATTTCATTCTTCTAATTTTTTAATTTTATATTTACTTATACATTTACCTATCTTATTTTATCTATTTATTCATTTATCTATATGTTTATTTATATTTTTATTAATTTATTTATTAATGTATTCATCTCTATGTAGAACACAAAGGGAGGGAGGGAGAGAGATATAGAGAGGGAAGAGAGATGGATGGAGGGAATAGAGAGGGTGGAAAGAAGGAAAGAGGAGGGGAATGAGAAGGTGAGGAGGCGAGGGAGGTGAAGGAGGTGACGGGCTGAAGTGGCGAGGAGGGAGGATGGAGGAGGGAGGACAGAGAATGAGGGAGGGAGGATGAAGGGAATTCTAAAAATAGACTTCTAAGAGAGATGGAGATAAAAATAGACTGGGAAAAAGTGAACAAAAGGGTATTATTAAGTAACCAGGCTTGGACGACATAACCAACCTGATTTGCTTGGAAGTGGGGAACCCACATTTCCCGGCCTGTTTCCGGATCCAGAAGAAAGTGACGTTGAATGCAGTTAATTTTATATTCTGAGACGTAGAAAAATATATATAAACACACACACACACACACACACACACACACACACACACACACACACACACACACACACACACACACACACACACACACACATATTATATATATATATATATATATATATATATATATATAATATATATATGTGTGTGTATATATGTATATTTATGTATATATATGTTCATATATATGTATATATATATGACAGTATATGCATATATGTATATATATATATATGTATATATATATATATATATATATATATATATATATATATATATGTAATGTATGAGTGGTAGGGTGGTGAGTTTAAACGCCTAGAATCCGTTGAAGTTTTATTTCTGACGTTTCGTCCAACTAGGACTTCTTCAGAGTGTACACAAATAAGACAATGACAACTTGTATATTCGCACAGCTCACCCCGTTCCTCCCCGGTCAATGTTGTTGTCATCTCGCTTTCGTCTGGCCTCGTAGAGAATTAGGCTGCTTGGTACCCTCGCCAACTTGACAAAACCGTCCCGATGATTGCTACATGGGAGTGAAGTAATGTGCGCTGCCTCAATTGTCCTCCTTTCCTTTTTGTCAAGTCCATTATGGAGCACCTCTGTTTTTTCCCAATCCGGCAAGTGGCCAAAGTTGCCGATATGTACCACTAATGAGTTGGAGGTCCGGTGGGCTTAGACGTCATTTTTATGTTCCATCGTCCCCTTGTGAATTCCTCTGCTAGTTTCGCCATAGTAACTAGCGGGGCAGCTTTTACATGGAATTCTGAAAACTAAAGTTATCTTCGTCTTTGACTTTGTTTCTAATTTTATTTCTCACAATGTCGCCTATTTTCATTCCTGTGCTATATGCCAGTTTCAGGCATGCCTTGGTGAGATATTGTTCTATGACATTTGAGCACTTGGAGTTGGACAGGGACAGATACCCACGGTTCTCATCACTAGCGTCTACTTTTGCCACCCCTATTTCTTACTTGTAACGCCTTTTCCTTGTTTCTATATAGAAAGCCTACTGGGTAACATATTTTTCTGAAAATATAAAAAATATAATTAATTTCCTCCCGGAGAAATTCCTCGCTGCATATATATACTTTATATATATATGTACATATACAGTATATATATATATATATATATATATATATATATATATATATATATGATATATATATGTATACATTATATATATATTAATATATATATGTATATACATGTGTGTATATATATTATATATATATATATATATATATATATATATATATA
Source organism: Oratosquilla oratoria (assembly GCF_046742065.1). NCBI lineage: Eukaryota > Metazoa > Arthropoda > Malacostraca > Stomatopoda > Squillidae > Oratosquilla > Oratosquilla oratoria. The sequence continues at coordinate 33,168,074 of NC_134790.1, forward strand.
TATATATGTATGTATATGTATATATATATGAATATATATATATACATATATATATGTATATGTATATATATATGAATATATATATATACATATATATATGTATATATATATATAATATATATATATATATATATATATATCGAATATTGCGAACTGCCGGATCATGCAGATTAACATTTGAATATTTAGGCACTAGGCTCTCCTGTAAGCATATTTGGTTAAAAAATACAGCGACTTCGGTATTTATGATCTTGTTGATACTCTCTACTTTGCGAACTGCAGATTTATGCGTAGAGTTGAGCACAGAAATGCTACTGCCAAAAGGCATAGTAAAACACAGTGGAGTGTTCTTAATGTGTTCACGACGTTTCATACACTTTATACATTTTCAAGTGATATTGGTTACAATAAAAATCATGTTTATATATTGACAGAATAGGGTTCATGGTGCGGGGTGAGGTCACGTAAAGATGATCAAGGAGGAGGATTGGTGGTGGAACTCCGTGGGATGGTGGAACTCGTGGGGAGGTGGAATTCTGTAGTGGTGGACTTCATAGACGGAATTATGGTAAGGTTTCTAGATTGCAGATTTAATTTTGAAGACTTCTCTTTAATAAGAAGGGACTCGAGAATTTGCAAGCGCTAAGTATCCTGTTCTTGTCCAATAGTTTTTGTGTTCTTTTCCAACTTTTCCCTTGTTAGAGTGGTGTTGTGGCATGTAATGGTATGAGTTTTTAGTGTACCATTTTGGAGGTGAGGAGTGATTCTTTTACTAAGTGTTGTTGTGTATCTTATGTATGAGGAGGGTAGGGACGCACAGTTCCCTATTTTGCACGAGTATTCATACACAAGATGACTTCTTTGTAGATCTCGGATTTTCGTGGAGGGACTTTTTTCATGAGCAGTGATGAGGTTTTTCTGTTTGTGTAATAAATGACAACATCGAGGAAATCTTGGGGTCTGGTGGGTTTGGCAATTTTTCTTATTGTTTTATTATGCGTTTATCTATACTATAATCTGAGTACATAAAGGCCTTGTAAAAGATTTTAATTCGTTCACCTTCTTTGTTGGTCGCGTTATGTTGTAGGTACCATTTATCTATTTCATGTTTAAGAACGCTCCACTTTGTTTTACTATGCCTTTTGGCAGTAGCATTTCTGTGCTCAACTCTACGCATAAATCTGCAGTTCACAAAGAAGAGAGTATCAACACCATAAATACAGAAGTCGCTGTATTTTTTAACCAAATATGCTTACAGGAGAACCTGCTGCCTAAATATTCAAATGTTAAACTACTTGATCCGGCAGTTCGCAATGTTCGATATATATATATATATATATATATATATATATATATATATATATATATATATATATATATATATATATATATATACACATACACACGGACGAGTACCGTTCACCATATAGTGTTAACAATCCACTACAATGGTTAGGTTAAAGATTATTCACGAACTCCTCCTAGGTTTTTGCAGATAGACCCCTATAATTATATATATTCTGAAACCTTATAACCCAAGGTACTTGGATTATCTTTCATTTGTCTGTCTGTTTGTTTGTGTGTTCACGAATTCCTCCTGGTGTTTTGGAGATAGACCCCCATAACCATATATATTCTGATAGCCAATCACTCCAGTATAACTATACTTCATTAAAAAAAATTGGTTAGGGTTAAGGGTTAAAGTTAGATGGGGTATGGTTAGGTTAGGGATTATTCACGAGCTACTCTTAGGATTTTGCAGATAGACCCCTATAACCATACATATTTTGAAACCTTACAACCCATCTATCTTTTATTTGTATCTACTATAATAAAGTAGTAGCCTCTATCTGTCTGTTTGTTCACAAATTCCACCCAAACCATATATATTCACCATAACCCAGGCTACTTGCATAAGTATATTTTATTTCCAAAGAGCGTCTCCCTCCTCAATTTTTTTTTCTAAACATTTTATTTTTGTTAAATTTTCCATTGAATTATATTGATATTTATAGCTTTTCTCCACAAATTCTATCAAAATTAAAATGATCATCATTTGCCCGCAGCATCGCGGGTAATTTGGCTAGTATATATATATATATATATATATATATATATATCTTTTTGTGTACACACACACACACACACACACACACACACACACACACACACACACACACACACACACACACACACACACACACACACACACATATATATATATATATATATATATGGAAGCAATCACATCACTGTGATACGAAAATGCAAAATAACCATAGGAGAAGGGAAACTGGTAAAGTCCTTTCGTTTAATATATCTTCTGAAGATATGTGATATGCGAAAGTACTTACTGTCTATAAGTTTCCCTACTCCTGTGGTTATTTTATATATATATATATATATATATATATATATATATATATATATGTATATATGTATATACATATATATACATGTATATATATATATATATGTATATACATATATATATATATATATATATATATACATATATATATATACATATATATATATACATATATATGCAAAGTAGACCACTTGGAAAAAGAAAATAACGAAGCAGAGCGCTTTCGTATATTACATCTTCAGTGCAACAAGTAC
>NC_134790.1:33180698-33193198 GCF_046742065.1 Oratosquilla oratoria
TGTGTGTGTATGTGTGTGTGTGTGTGTGTGTGTGTGTGTGTGTGTGTGTGTGTGTGTGTGTGTGTGTTTACGTGTGCGTCAATGATGCGTCTGTGTGTCCCCGGCGGTTAAGACAACATTCACATTCTTATATACATTGTTATGAACACTTGATTTATTTATATTAACTTAAACCACTAAATGCAAGTACAGTTCTTTGAACATACATACATACATACATACATACATACATACATACATACATACATACATACATACATACATACATACATACATACATACATACATATACCAAAGGCTTTTTTTCCCCTACACGGAGGGTAGCCAAAAAGAAAAAGGCATAGAAACCACTCCCACCCATTCCATTTCCTATATATTCCACTCCCCTCCACCCTCCTCCCTCCCTCTTATCTTTGCATCTTTGAAAAGATGACATTATCACAGTCAACCATGTAAGCGATTAGTGAAGCTCGCTTAACAACAAGAGACGTGTACCCTGTTCGCAGATACATGGTTAAGGGTGAACCGAATGCAAGTTTACGCAATAGCATGACTGTCACTGCTACACGTGGTCTCGCTTGTCTGGTATGATGACATAACACGTGGATTCTCTTAGGTTCTATATGTTATCCACTTCACCCGCATTATCGGGATGACTCGGCAGAATAGGGGAAGAGTCCAGTGGACGTCTGGTCTGTGTTGAGCAGAGTCTATCCTGTGTTGGTGTCATTCAACTCTTTCTCTTGGGGATTTGAGGTCTTCACTGACTATTCTGTTAAACAATGACACACAACATGCTGCTGAAGGAATTTTATTCTCATCATATATTTTTATCTATATATTTCAAGATGAGGTAAAAGACCCCCTTCCCCCCAAAAAAAAATAAAAATAAAATAGAATAAAAATAAAGGCTTAAAAACCTACATTCACATTGCGAGATACCAGCATATTACCTACCTACCTACCTACCTACCTACCTACCTACCTACCTACCTACCTACCTACCTTCCTACCTACCTTCCTACCTACCTTCCTACCTACCTACCTACCTACTTAGTTACATACATACATACATACATACATACATACATACATACATACATACATACATACATACATACATACATACATACATACATACCGTACATACATAATACATACATACATACTAAAAGGCCCTTTCTCACTTTTATAGTGGGTGATTGTACCAAGGCATTCACCTACCCTACACCCATTCTCCACCCATTCATGGACCCGCCTGAATTCATCTGAGTTCCTCATGAATGAAAGTTCATCCCTGTTCCTCTTCACTCCTCTCAGATCAGAGGGAATGCAACAAGACACTGTTGCAATAGACTAATTTATGTAAAATTCATTTTAACACATTGAGGAAGGTCATGTTAAATATACCATAATACTGGCCTGTTGGGTTTAACTGCGTGGAATCGTGTAAAGAAATGTATAGAACTAGTAAGAACCATGGATAAGTTTTACAAGATGATTTCTTGTTAATGTCCTCATACAATATCTATAATTCTATTTAATAATGAAAATTGGTTGGGGGAGTATTACAAGGGGGGGACCCGATGCATATTCCTTGTTTTTGATTTCCATATTTTTTGTATATTCAATTTTTATATCAATGGAAACACATCATTTCCGAGCGTAAGTCTTGGGTACAACCAAGATCCATCTCCAACACATCGATGCTATAACGAAATCACGAGAAGACATTAATCTCATTTATTTTATTTTATTTTTTTGAGTGTCACCCATCCGTTCTCGCTAAGGAGTCGTAGTTAAGTTTAGATACACCACTTCCCCTCCTCCTCCCCCTCTTCCTATTCCTCCTCCTCCTCCTCACCCCTCCCCTTCCTCCTCCTCCTCCTCCTCCCCACTCCCTCTCCTTGTTCCACTCCTCTACCACCTGGTTGACCACAAATATGCAAACGGGAAAGTATTCTCTGACGTCAATGAGATTTTCCAGAATTAGAATCACATAATCTTTTCTTCCTGCGGCGACTACAAACCCTGCGTAACGGGGAGCCTTACGGGGTGCCAGCGACCATGACCATGGCGTGGGTTCCCACTTAGCACGCTTTGGAGTGGGCGTTTCTCCTGTGAGGGTCTTTGGGGGAGAGGGAAGGGAAAATTCCCTCTTCCTTCTTCCTCCTGGTTTTCCTAAAAAAAAGATCGATTTATGAGAGTCTCTCGAAAACCTGTGCCGCCGAAGATCCGCTTTGCTGACATAAAGAACTGCGGAAAATTCGGTCGTTTATGGACTATTTGGCAACGCGGAGATTGCTTACGTCATAGGAGGAGTCATGGAGTGCTTCTGAGTCTAAATTAACTCTTCTTTTTGTCCGTCTCTGCTTCTGAATGGCCTTGTGGTGTCCGGGGTGGCTGAGTTGTCTCTGGAAAGCCCCCATTGCTCCCCAACACGTGGAATATGACGTCTGAACTCAAAATTGTGGAGTTCCTTTTCAAATCCTTCGTCTTCTTCCCTTTACTTTTAGTGCTTTTTGTTGCATATCTTTTCGTTCAGGGCCCATTGATTATTTAACTGATGGTCAGAGAGGACAAGGTGATCTCTTATCATATACATCGTCAAAAATGGATCAATATAGTAAATATACTGTATTATAGAACAAATGCGTGTAAAGGAGTACAGTAATAGCTGCATATATGTAAATTATCATTACCTCGTTAGCGATAAACTTTTATAGCTTAAATGGCAATTACAGTGCAAGAAGTCATTGCTAGATACTTGGCATTGATAAGACCAGCCCCAGGCCAACCTAGAAACTAAGAAACTATTAAGAAAGCTAACTACCAAAACCCCATTTTCCCTCCCTCCAAACAAGAAGGTTATTTACTAATTTCTATGACAAGGTTACATAGCCACATAGCTTCTCCTATGCATTTATTTATGTATTTTATTTGTTACTTACATTATTATAGTTTTTATTTATCATTTTATTATTATTATGATTTTTTTCGCATCCGACCTAGATATGGACCAAAAGGTCTCCTGTCGGCATGCTCCGCCTTTGTAATCCTTAGTAATATGCATAGTGCCAAGGCCTGGCACTCTAATCACGTGACTTCCGATGATTAGGCATTTTTTGTTGTTGGGTACTGCCGCTTCTGTGAGAAAGGCCACCTCTTCCCTATGTGTTCGGATAGCCAGAGCACGTAATAGTTATTTGAGACTGTGGTGGTTTTAACAAGGAAACCCCCCCCTCAAAAAAAAAAAAAATTAAATGAGTAATGTATACATAAATAAAAATTATTTTATATATACTCTACAATGTAAAATTTTGATAAATAGATAAATAATAGGTATATACATAGATAAATAAATTAGTAAATGAATGAATAAATAATAAATAAATGAATAAATAAACAAATAAGTAAATAAATAAATAATAACTGTCGAGGTTTCCATCAGAAAGAAAAAATGTAGATCGTCACATGAATAAATAATAGATTAGATAAATTATCAATAGTTCCGTAAATGCATCCCTTAACGAGGTGGCTCGTATCTTAACTAGTTCATACATCAATCAATTTCATTTGTGAATGAATCTGTATCCCCACGTTGGTTTCTAATTGGATTATTTAGGTCACGGGTGCCCAACCGGGGATGGATTGTATTAGGAAGGTCGCGGGAGGGAGGGGTGGGTACGGGGGTGGGGGGCTTTATGGAGGGTGGGGATTACTTCCCCTTTTCTTTTGGTTGGAAATTGTTTTCAATTTAATTTTATTTCATTCAATTCAATTTTATTTGGATTTGATTAATTTAATTTAATTTAATTTAATTTGATTAATTTGATTTGATTTAATTTAATTCAATCTAATCTAATTCAATTTAATCTAATTTAATTTAATCTAATTTAATCTAATGTTAGCTTTAGTTTAGTTTTTGTTCTGTTTTAATTTTGCTTAGTTTAGTTTTGTTTACTTTTGTTTATTTTATTTATTTTTGTTTATTTAGTTTTGTTTTGTTTAGTTTATTCTGGTTTAATTTGATTTAGTTTTGTTTTTGTTTTGTTTTGCTTTGTTTGTTTGATTTAATTACTCAATTTGGTTTAATTAAGTTTAGTTTGGTTTGATTTTGTTTGATTTATTTTTATTTAGTTTGATTTAATTAGATTTATTTTGATTTAATTTTATTTGTTTAGTTTTGTTTAGTTTAGTTTAGTTTTAGTTACTTTAGTTTAGTTTGAATTATTTTTTGTTTGATTTAATAATTCAATTTAATTTATTTTCAATTAGTTTGATTTAGTTTGATTTATTTTGATTTAGTTTGATTTAATTTTATTTAATTTTATTTAACTATATCTTATTTGTTTTAAGTTGAATCAATTTGCTTTAATATTAATTAATTTGATGTAATTTGATTTAATTATATCTAATTTGATGTAATTCCATGTACTTTGATTTAATTTGATTCAATTTGGTCTAATCTGATTTAATTTGATTTAAATTAATCTAATTCGATTTGTTTTGATTTTATTTAACTTGACCTAATTTGATATAATCTAGTTTTGACTTTATCAAATTAAACTTTACTTGATATAATTCAATTTAGTTAATATATATATCTAATTGATTTTATTTACTTCTTGTACTTTATATATATATATATATATATATATATATATATATATATATATATATATATATATATATATATATAAGTTATTTGATTTACTTGTACTGACCGTGCTATTTCCACGGGGATAAGCCTCGGTGTTTAGGAGCACACGCCAGGATGCGCTGAAGAGCTGCGGCCGAAGCCGTCACAATTACCCTGTAATCCGCTTTGGGGAATGCCAAAGGAAAGATGTAACTGTCACTACTGGGAATCGGAGAAAGTGTGGGTCTCGACCCCGCTACTGGAAGGATGCGATACCAACAAAATTCCGAATGAGTAACTATGAACTTCAGAACTCTTCGTGTAGGAAACAATGTAAGAAAGAGAGAGAGAGAGAGAGAGAGAGAGAGAGAGAGAGAGAGAGAGAGAGAGAGAGAGAGAGAGAGAGAGAGAGAGAGAGAGAGAGAGAAGATATTGTTAGATAGTAATAAAATAAAATGGCATGTATAATGTATATATATATATATATATATATATATATATATATATATATATAATAAATATGATATATATATATGTATATATATATATATATATATATATATATATATATATATATATATATATAAGAAAGAAAAAAAGAGAAAGAAAATGAGAAGAAAAATAAGAAAAAAGAATAAAAAAAAGAAAAAGAAAAATAGCAAGAATAAAAGAAAGAACAAAACAAAGAATAAAAGCAAGAAGAAAAACAGGAAACAAAAAGAAAACCAATAAGAAAAAATGAAGAAAAATAAGAAGAAAAACAAGAAAAAAAAGGAAAAAAGAAAAGCAAAAGGAAAACAAAAAGGAAAAAAAGGAAAAGAAGAAAACAAAAAGAAAACAAAAAACAAACAAAAAGAAAACAAAAAGGAAAACAAAAATTAAATAAAGAGGCCAAAAACAAGAAAAACAAAATAAAAAAACAAAAACAAAAATAAAAATAGAAATAAAAACAAAAGAAAAAAAAAGAAAAAAAAAGAAAAGAAAAAGAAAAAGAAAAAGAAGAACAACAAGGATATAAACAAAATACACAAGAAGATAAACAAGAAGATATACGAGTAGATAAACGAAAAGATAAAGAGGAAGATAAAGAAGAAGATAAAGAAGATAAAGAAGATGAAGAAAATAAAGAAGATAAGAAAGATGAAGAAGATAAAGAAGAAGATAAAGAAGATAAAGAAGATGGAGAAGATAAAGAAGAAGATAAAGAAGAAGATAAAGAAGATAAAGAAGATGAAAAAGATAAAGAAGATAAAGAAAAAGATAAAGAAGATAAAAAAAGATAAAGAAGCAGATAAAGAAGAAGATAAAGAAAAAGATAAAGAAGATAAAGAAGATAAAGAAGAAGATAAAGAAGAAGATAAACAAGAAGATAAACAAGAAGAAAAAAGAAAACAATAAGAAGTAAGAAAATAATAAGAAAAATGAAAAAAATTAAAACAAAGTGTTAAAATAAAAAAGAAAAAGAAAGAAAAAGAAGGAAAGAAGAAAAAGAAGAAAATAGAAGAAAGAAGAAGAAAAAGAAGAAAAACACAGAGGAAAATAAGAAGAAATAAAGAGAAAAAGAAAAGAGAAGAAAAGATAAAGAGAAAAAAGAAAAAGAAAAAGAAGAGAAAAAAGAAGAAAAAAGAAAAGGTAAGAAGGAAAAAGAAGAAAATTAAGAAAAGAAAATAAGGAGAAAAATAAGAGGAAAGAATGAGACGAAAAAGGAAGAAAAAAAAAACGAGAAGAAAAAATATTTTTTTTAGAAAAAAAAACAAAACAACAACAACAAAAAATAAAAATCAAGAAGAAAATACAAGAAAAAACAAAAAGAAAAAAGAAGAAAAAAGAAGAAGGAACAAGAAGAAAGAACAACAGGAAAAAAGAAGAAAAGACAAGAAGGAAAAAGAGGAAGGAAAACGAGAAAAAAAAGAAAAATGAAGAAAAAAGAAAAGATGAAAAAAGAAGAAAAAAGAAGAAAAAAAAGAGGAAGAATAAAGACGGAAAAATGAGAAGGAAAAGAAGAAAAACAAGTAAAAAGAAGAAGAAACAAGAAGAAAAAAAGAAAAAAAAGAAAAAAAAGAAGAAAAACAATATTACAAAACAAGAAGAAAAACAAGAAGAAAACAAGACAAAAACAAGAAGAAAAACAAAAAAGAAGAAAAAGAAGGAAAAAAGAAAAAAAAAAGAAAGAAAAAAAGCAAGAAGAAAAGCAAGAAGAAAAATCAGAAAGAAAAAACAAGGAAAAATAAGAAAAGATGAGAAGAAATGACAAAAAAAAAAAGTCAGTGGTAATATTAATGAAAGGTAAGCAGAGGAACTCAAGAGAAATAATATGTGACTTAAATAAGGCCTTTATCATTATCCTTTAGGCTTTTGGAAATAAGAGAGGAGTGCAGGATTCGAATGCACAAATAAGCACATGTGAGACCAGCACACCAGTAGCGTCCAGAAAGTAACGAAAATGGTGATATCCTGTGAGGTTGAACATTTATCAAATGTCTACGTAATGAGTCATACAACCGGTAAACTACAGCACACAAACTTTTACCTTAAAAGGATAGAAACAATGGAAAAGAAAAGGAAGGACGCAAGCTTACATTGATATAGAATGGCAACAAGACACACACACACACACACACACACACACACACACACACACACACACACACACACACACACACACACACACACACACACACACACACACACACACACACACACACACCCGTATGTGTGTATATATATATATATATATACATATATATATATATATATATATAGTGAATAAATGAACAAATTAATAAGTAGATAAATGAATAGATGAAAATAAATTAATTGAATAAGAAATAGAAATAAATAATAGATATACAAAAATTGATAAAGATAAATAAATAAGTAAATTCTTCAAAGAAATGGATAAATAAAAGACAAATTAGTTTCCGAATCTCTGGACAAATCAACAACAACCCTTTCTTCAAGACGTATTTGACATCAAAGTGCCTACGCCAGGTGGCGCTGAGCAGCTGTGGTCGAAGCCATTACTTTTGCTCTATCATGCGGACTGTTAGGGTAAGCAACTACAGTCATTGCTGGGAATCATGTGGGAGTGCGGGATTCGAACCCGCAACTAAACAAATGCGAGACCAGCACGCTTGCGACTGATTTTAGTTTATTTACTTATTATTTTCTCTTAACTTTATACCTGTTGGATCAAGTGACATTAGTTTTGGGAGTAAGTGGATCAAGGTCAAAAGGTCACTCACCTCCTCCTAGAGGTGCAGCACCGAGGGGCTGGCACTCGGTCTCCGAACTAGGCCCCCCTTTTTTTTTTTTTTTCTAAGGGAGTTGTCACTTGGCAGCTTCTCTCAAGGCATTACCGTATTAATAATCACGTGGATGGGAGGCTTCAGGCTCCCCCTCTCCCTTCTCCCCGCTCCCCCTCCCTCTCCCTCTCCCTCCTCCTCTCTCTCCACCTTTCCCCTTTCCTCTCTCCTCCCCTTCTCCCTTCCCCCTTCCCCCTTCCCCTCCCCACTCCCCTTCCCCCTCCCCTCCCCTCCTCCTCCTCCTCCTTCTCCCCTCCTCCTCCCCTTCCCTCCTCCCTCCCCTGGCTCCTTCCCCTCCTCTTTCCCCTCGTCCTCTAGCGGCCGTTTTCTTCCGTGCAGAAGTTGCTTGGTGTCATCCACCGCCGCCAGAATTGCGGCGCCAAGGAGCGGAAACGGATGGGATGCGGTGCCACGCTGCCATGCTTCTGCCGAGGCGGGGAATCCACATCAGCTGGAGGAAGAGGAGGAGGAGAGGGGAGGAGGAGGAGAAGAGGAGGCAGTGGAGGCGAGGGGAGAGGAGAAGGAGGAGGAGGAGGAGGAGGAGGAGGAGGAGAAGGAGGAGGAAGAGAAGCAAGAAGATGGGGAGGAGGAGCTTGTGGCGGTTGTATTGTTGGTGGCTGTGGAGGTTGTAGTTTAGTTGGCTGTGTTTGGTATGGTGGTAATAGTAGCTGTGTTATGACAAGTATCGGGGTGGCGGGTATAGTTGTTGTGGTGCTTATGATGATGATTGTGGTCATGAAAGTGAACCATGAAGAGTCTGAAGAGTGGGGCTGTGCAGGGGAAAGGTGGAGGGGGGGGGGAGGCGGAGAGGAGCGTGTGCGGCGCTGACGATGGGCAGGAATGAAGATCGACCTGTAGAGGTACTTTCTTTATAAAGGAATATTGTAACCAAAATCCCGCCTGAGAGCTCTCCTCCAAAGGGGATCGACTTTATAGCAGGAAGGATTCGGGGGGAGGGCGGCGGCCGTTAGCTGTTAGAGAGTGATGGAAGGGTAAGGACACCTCACTGATGACAGAAGACACTTGCCAAAACCTTGCCTGGGAAGTCTCCTTCGAAGGGGAGCAACTTTAGAAAAGGAGGATTCCCACAGAGAGGAGAGGGAAGGGGACGGGGACCAGTGGATGGGGAAGATGGAGAGCAAGCCCCTTGATAAAACAAACCTTTGGCTAAATCCCTACCTGAGGAATCCCATCCTAAGGAGATCAGCCTTAGGACGGGATGGGAGCTCCCGTGGATTCTAGCAAGACACCTTATTACTTATCTGTAATGAAGTAAAAATGGAGTCGTCGGAACAGTCTAGTATTTTCAACTAGAATTTTTTTTCCTACTTATTACTGGGGTAAATATTTTCATTTACTTTTCTGAAAAAATTATATATTTATTTATGTTTCATATTGGGTCTCTCTAGTACAAGAATGTAATGTAGTTTACTCATTGGAAACCTTATTTGCCTTCAAGATGAAGAAAATTCTCCGGCGGCAATCTGGAAGTAGTTGTAGTTGTTATCGTCGTCGTTATCGTATTCTCTGTAGTTTCTTTTGCCTCTGTTTCCTCTATTGCCTCTGTTCCCTATGTTGCCTATGTTGTCTTTGTCTCTGTTTTCGTTGCCTAATTTGTCTCTGATGCCTCTGTTGCCTCTGTTGTCTATGTTGTCTCTGTTTCTTCTCATTCTGCTGTTTTGTCTGTTTCTTCTATTTTGTCTGTTTCATCTGTTTCTTCTATTTTGTCTGCTTTCTTCTATTTCTTCTTTATTTACTTTCTTCTCTTTTTTTCTATTTCTTTTATTTCTTCTGTGTCCTCTATTGTCTCTGTTGCCTCTATGGTTTATGTTGCCTCTGTTGCCCCTGTGGCCTCTTTTACCTCTATTGTCTCTGTTACCTCTGTCTCTGTCGCCTCTGTTGTCCCTGTTGTCTCAGTTGTCTCTGTTGCCTCTGTTGCCTCCATTACCTCTATTGTCTCTGTTGTCTCTGTTACTTCTCTTGCCTCTGTTATCTTTGTTGCTTTTATTGTTTGTTGTCCCTGTTGTTTCTGTTGTCTGTCTCTGTTTCCCCTGTTGTCTGTTTCCTGTTGTCTCTGCCTTTGTCTCTGTTGTCTGTTGTTACTATTGTCTCTGTTGCCAATGTTTCCTTTCTTGTCTCTGTTATTTCTGTTGCCTCTGCTGTCTCTATAGTTTCCTGCCTTTATTGTCTGTTGCCCCCGTTGTCTCTATTGCCTCTGTTGTCTCTGTTGTCTCTGTTGCCTCCTATATTGTCTCTGTTTCCTCTGTTTCCTCTGTTTCCTCTGTTGCCTCTGTTTCCTTTGTTGCCTCTAATGCATCCTGTATTGCCTCTGTTGTCTCTGTCTCTGTTGCCTCTGTTGTTTTTGTTGCCTCTGTTGTCTCTGTTGTCTCTGATGCCTGTGTTGTCTCTGTTGTCTCAGATATTGTTGCGGTGGTCTTGACATGGGGAGTTCAGTGTGCAAGGACGGGGCGAGCAGTATGGAAAACACGAGCCGAAGGGAAAAGTTTATTCGGAGAACAATGAGGACCTTCACCCGCACATTAAACGTTTGTTGTGTACAATTCCCACGTGAACGTTTGACGTAAGTTGAGGCTTGCTGGGATAGCCAAAGGGGCCTCTGGAGGTCGTCTCCTTGAAAAGGGACCCTCAGGGGCCGACGTCTGACGTACACGAGCCACCGGATATGTGATATCTTGTCCTCTTTTCCTATATAATTCCGAAAGAGACTTACTTCGACCTTGAAGATTTTCCTATATGATTCTAGCATTAAGAGTCATGTTGTGGAAGAATTGGACTGTGGGATTTACAGTAGATCTTAATGTGGTTTGTTATCTTCTTTTCCTCTTCGTAACACTGAACATTAGAAAATATATAGTAATAATAATATTGATGATAATGAATAATTATAATGGTAATAATGATAATGATAGCAATAATAATGATATTGATAACGGTGATAATGGTGGATGATGATTGGTGATATTGGTGGTGGTGATGATTACAGTGATGGTGGTGATTTATGATATTGATGATCATGGTGGTAGTAGTGATGATAATGAAGGTTGTGGTGGTGATGATGATAATGTTAGTGGTGATGATGATAATGGTGTTGATGATGATGATGATGATGATGATGATGATGATGATGATGATGATGATGATGATGATGATGATGATGATGATGATGATGATGATAATGGTGATGGTGATGATGATGGTGGCAGTGATGATGATAATGGTGGTCATAATTATAATAGTGGTGATGATGATAATGGTGTTGGTGGTGATGATGATATTGGGGCTGATGTAGAATTTTGTAACTTAAGTGAGTTATGCAGAGATTCGAGATTTCTTAAGTGAACAACATTGCATATAGACTTGTAACAACGAATCTTATTAGAGAAAGGTTTGAGGAGGAGAAAATTCAATTGATTGACGATTGCAAGATCACACCCTTTAGGGTGGATCTTGAGTATAAATTTAAAGGCCACTGGACTAAAGAAATCAAAGTTCACTGCAAAACTTACCTAGGACCTAAAATGCGTGTTCTCGGGGGATTCATAAGGTGTACTTCGGATAATCACATAGAAGAATTCGTGAAGAAAATCAGGGACAAATCTCCACTGTTTAATTCCCCCTCCTATACAAACAACAAATTTGGAAGAAAATGGGTGATGTGCTATATTCTATATCAAGTGGAATTAAAGTCTAGAACTTGACTAAGTCGGATGATCGGAGACACAGGGACTACCGACAAAATTTGTGAGTGACAATCGTACGTAACAAAGTGATGAAAGGAGAGTTGAAAGTGAAAGGGGCATACGAAAGTGGGGCTGCGGGCTTGTAGGAATTCAAACTCGGGGCAACTGTTATTGTTTTTAATTGCTTTAGTTTTGAATTTCGGAATTGATACGTCCGATGACATTAATGGGAAGTTGGTTGGTAGAGTGGTTAATAACATTAGTTTCACCTATCACTTCATCTATTCATACATATATACATACAGTATATATGTGTGTGTGTGTGTGTGTGTGTAATGTGAATAAATCACAAAAACACGTGATTTACAAAATGTGTAATAAAATCACTTGGAAAATAAAATGAAAGGTGACCGAATGTTTTCGTTTATTTAAGACATTTTCAAAGGTACAGAGTATGGAAACAGTGACAATATATACATACAAAAGAAGCACACTAGGGGGGAATTAGGACAGGTCCATTATGACCTCACTTTATCAACACTGCCGGACGTATGTTATAAAGTAATCTAATTTAGACATTCCCATACTCATATTCATGTTGTTCTCAAATGAAGCTTTTATATAACATGATTCTATGATATTCCTTAATGACCTTACTTAAGATAATTTTCTTTGTGTTATTCCAATCAATGCAACGATTAAAATCCCTTAAATGTAGAAACAACCCACTTGAAACTTGCCCTGTTCTGATGTTGTATTTATATTGGTTTATTCTCAATTTGAAATCCTTGCCTGGTTGTCCAATATAATTGATATATATGTAATATATGGAATATGTATATATATATATAT
>NC_134790.1:33208198-33283198 GCF_046742065.1 Oratosquilla oratoria
GATAGAGAATGAAGAACTTAAGTATAAGAAATAATATGCATTCTCAGTTCTAGAAGTTCTGACCACGTGGCCTCTCCTTGTGCCCTCCTAGGGCTAGCGTCATTCGAAGCGGCTCTCAGAATTCGCTTAGCCATCAATTAGAACAGACGTCTACAAGACGAAATTATTGTAACCCTGTGTTGTGTGTGTGTGTGTGTGTGTGTATAATCACAACACTGATATTGAAGTAACTGTAACTAGTCATACGCTTTTTGCGGCCATTGGACATATATATCCTATATTTTTGTGGCCTCTCTGATTACCCCAGAAGCCAAAATTCATCTATTTCAGCCACCTGCGACGTTATATCAGCTTTGTTTAGATTTGGATGCCTAGCAATCACATCACACGCAGAAAAGATATCGATGTCGGACGCATGCAATTATCAACTAATATGTGTTTATTTGTGTATGTGTTATTATGTATGCAAGCTGTGTGTGTGTTCATGTTTGTGTGCATACATGCAAGTATACTAGTGTGGGGTCAAACATGAAATATACATCCTTTATATACACTTCTTCATGTTCCGTTACAGCCGCAACTTTTAATCTTACTGGGTGAGAATTTTTACTGACGAATTCACACATGGGTCTGCTGTTTATTCATGTCGCACAGATATGAAATGTTCTTTTCTTATCATAGGGCTATTTTGGGTACCATGAATGAATCTAGTTATACGAGGAATTTCTTTCAGGAAACTCTAAGCGAGAATCATACACCTAGATCATCAGGCCAAGCTTAATGAATGATAGTGAAAAGTGGTATTGAATATAATTTGTCTATAGTTAGAGACTGCAGATTTAAAAAAGACCTGAAAAGATAATCTTTACAAACTTAGATTTGACAGAATGCAGTGAGTGGTTCCTGTTCTTCATCTGCTTCTCTCCGAGCACCCAGTCAAACTCTCCAGTTCAAGTCTCTCAAGGGTGACTTACACGATTGTTGCCATTTGCATTTTTATTCACTTTTGTAACCGTAATTTTGTGTTTTTTTCACGTGTTAACGCCATCTCACCGTATCCTGGTCCTATAACTAATTCGTCATACCAAACCCCGAAATGTGCCTCTCCAAAGGCTTGTTTAATTTTTTGAAAATACATATTCCATGTCTTGCATTTCTAGTCGATACAAAGCAAGAAGTTCCAATGTTCTGTGTTTATAAGAGAAAGTGATTAAAATAAAAGAAGCGTCTGTAAGATGGATGTCTCCAGACTCCACCCTGTTGATCACTGAGTGAGGCGAGTCTCTCCAAACGTGAGATGCCTAGTCCATACTCGAGTTAGCACGTCCCATCTGCTGAGTCAGCTGCTGAATTTGGTTGAAAACATTTTTATCACGGTACTGAACGATCAATTTCGTATAAGCTGTTTGTCAATAGCTTGTGAGTTTTGTATCGCGTGCGCTGTATGGTCTATTGAGAAGCGTGCTGGTCTCATACTCAGTTGTGGATTCAAATCCTGTACTTCTCTCCGATAGCCAGCAATGACTGCAACCTCCCCCAACAGTCCCTAAAGCGCATAATAGTGCAAAGATGACGGCTTCAATCGCAGCTACGAGCCTCCTAGCATATGCTCCTCATCTGTTCCAGTCATCTGCTCCGTTATATCAACTCTTTTTATGTAGAAGTTTTTAACAATCACGCCACACGTAGAGAAAAAAAATCGATGTCGGTTGCATGCAACTACCAACTAATGTGTGCTTGTGTGTATGTTTGCATGCAAGCTGTATGTGTACAAACATGCAAGCATAGTTGTGTGGGCTCAAACATAAAACTTGCATCCTTTACATGCACTTCCGCTTGCTCCGTTACAGTCGCGACTTTCACTTTTACTAGGTGACGATGTTCACTGACGAATTTTATGATCCCAAGTGCACATATGGATCAGCTATTTATTCATTTCGGAAGTGCATGAACTGTTCTTTTTTATCACTGGGTTATTTTGAGCACCATGAATGAATGCAGTTGTTATTAGGGGAATTTCTTTTAGAAAACACTGGGCCTGACCGGGATTTGAACCCGGGACCTCTCGCACCCTAAGCGAGAATCATACCCCTAGACCATCAGGCCAATCTTCTAAGCATTGTCTAGTATTAGGTAGATAATATAACTATTTTGAAACTTGTAGAAAAGTGCTAGGAATAGGAGACTTGCAGAACCTCCCAGTGGAAGAAAAGTGATAGGACTAGTTGACCCTTGGAGAGGGAATTTGGACTGAAACGTTTGAAACGTTTTAGAATCTATTATTACATCGTCTTTCAAGGATGGGAGGCAAATATCTATTAGATTCTGGAATACAGTGACTATGAGAATAGGAAAAGAAAGGAACTGTATTGTCATGGCGAAGTGAACGAAGTTGGAGACAATCAGCTGAAAAAATATGTTGATAAGATAAAAGGGTTTGTAGTCGACCTTGTTCAGTACTGACTGAGGCAAATTACTCCAGATGCGAGAAACGCACTCCATATTTGGTCGAGTAAACAAAAATGATAAAACTAGCAGCTCAAGTGTAGTTGATACAGAACACTTAATTCCATATAAACTGTTTTCTCAATCACGTAGATCTGTGTCCTGTCCCATCCTCCTGGCCCTACATTGTTAGGTAGAGATGAATAATAATGCATCTAGGAATGGATGAAAAGAGATTATAATTATGAAGGGGTCATTGTGCCTACAACACTGTATAGTGCTGATATTTGGAATTTAAGAGAGGCAGAAACAATTTTAAATATGTTTGAGATTAAGTGTCTGAGAAGTATGCTAAGGGCTATAAGGTTGGATAGAGTGAGAAATGAGGAGGTGAAGAGGAGAGAGGGGTGGAAATGAAGCTGGTAGATAGGGCATATGAAAGAGTATTTGGATGGTTTGGACTCATGGAATGAATGAGTGAAGAAAAAATAGCAAAAGAGGTGTGGAAATCAGAGGTATATGGAGTGAACTTGTGAGGACGACTAAGGTTGAGATGGATGGATAGAGTGAAAGAGGCTTTGAGCAAGAGGGAATTGCCTATTGAGCAAGGAAAGGAAAAGTCAAAATATAGGGGTGAACGGAAGATGGTTGTGTATGGATAATATTTTGACGCAGTCCGAAGGGTTTCTACCCGATTTCTCTATTTTTCGCATGAGGGGATGGGGGAATCGCCGTGTAAGTGAAGCGGCCCTGTTATAAAAATGCTGTCTCCTGATGCGTTTTGTTTCTTACCCGGCCAGTGGGCAGTAGATAAGGATTACCCTTCATCCACAAGATAAAAGGGAAACAGGGTTGGTGGATGGGAGTGGGTGCGTGCCTTTGACTTGGTTACCTCCCTTATAAGGTAGAAGAAGCCCTTGGTATTTAGATAGAGATGAATAACCTTGCACTACACGCACAGTAGAAACATATCACATGCCTGTAGGTATCAATTAGTGTGTGCGTTGGTGCACGCACTCTGTGTACAGGTTTGCGTATGATCTTAGACAAAGTATAAAACAATGAAAAAATTAGTTTTATTTGGTATGAAAATGATTATCATCTCAATTATTCAAAATTCCCCGTGTTTTCTTAGCGTCACAAGTTTTACTCTTATTGAGTGAGGATGTTCACTGTATCAAGTGTTCTTATCTTATCACTGGTTCATTTTGAGCACGGTAAAGAATCTCCTGATGCTTACAGAAGTTTCCCAGAAAGCATTGGGCCTGACCGGGATTTGACCCCGAAACCTCTCGTACCCTTAGCGAGAATCATAACCCTAGACTATCAGACCAAACCCCTATGAGCTAGGAATATCAGGTACAGTATATAAAATTTCTATTGATAGATACTGGGAAATTATAGACAAACCAGAAATGATAATCTCATTTCCACTTATTTTGGACGGAGTATTATTTATCACTTAGTCACTGATCTATGGTATGTGTTCTTAACTTGACCTCCGTTCTTCTTCCGCTTGTCTCCGAGCACTCTCTCAAACCGTCCCGTTTTAATCTCTACCGGGCGATCTACATACTTGCCTTCCCTTTGCATTTCATTACCGCACTTATATCAGTGGAAACTCTCTTTTTATCTTCTCACCGTTCTCATATAATTTTAAGATACACTGGTACATTAACTAATTAACTAGACCAGAACCCTAAACGTGGATCCACTCCCACTTGTTTAATTCTTTGAGGATGAGAAATTACTGTCATATGTTCCTCTGTTTTGCATTTCTACTTTATACCAAACAGAAACTTGCTGCAATGACCCCCAGTTATTACTTAATGTTATTCAAAAAGTGTAACATTGTATTTCACTAACCTATATACCCATATATTCCCTTGTGGTGAGGGGAAAAATACTGGCACCAAGCCTTCCCACTTGAATCGTAAGAGGCGACAAAAACTGGACGGGGATTAGGACTAGGCATCCTTCTCCCTATAGCCCCAAAGGGGACATTCCTAAATATAGTAAAGACATAAGAGGGTCCAGGAGTTTTCCAACCAGTACCCTAAGGTTTGGGTCTTTTAATATGCACAGATGAGAGTAAAAGGGAAGAGATAGGGAGTATGTTTGTGAGAAGAAAGATGGATGTGTTGGCATTGAGTGAATCTAGGTTGAAAGGGAGGGGCGAGTGTGAGTTTGGGAGTGTAGTTGGGAGGTTCTCAGGAGTGAAGGGGGGACGAGGGAGAGAAGGGGTGGCTATACTAGTAAGTGAAGAGATAGGTAAACGTGTAGTGGAGTGGAAGGAGGTTTCTTCAAGGTTAGTGTGGATAAAGGTGAAACTGGGAAGGGAGATGTGGGTCTTTGTAAGTGGGCCTGGTAGTGAGAAGAGTGTAGAAGAAAGGGAGGCTTTTTGAGTGCATAAATCTATTAGGGAGAAACGCCAATGTGGTTGTATTGGGAGACCTTAATGCTAGGGTAGGAAATGAACCGATAGACGGAGTGGTTGGGAAGTGTGGAGTTCCAGGAATGAATCGTAGTGGAGAATTGATGGTGGAGATGAGTCTAGAAAGAGAGTTGATGATAGCAAATACAGTGTTTAGGAAGAAAGTCAAGCATAAGTACACATGAGAGAGGGTGGTAGATGGAAGGGTGGTAGATTGAGCGTTAATGGACTATACAATGGTAAATAGGAGTATAGTAGGAAGAATTAAGGATGTACATGTTCTATCAGATAATTATCTGGTGGAAAGTAAGTTGAGATTGGAGGATAGATGGAGAAAGAGGAAAAGGACAAAAGGTAGGGAGATGGCTTAGAGTGAATTGCTTAAATGAGAAAAAATAAAAGAAGGAGTACAAGAAGAATCTGAAAGAGGAGTGGGTGAGAGTAAAGTATAGAGTAGAACTAGGAGTGGAAGGGATGGTTCAGGGAGGGAGTCACAAGGTGTGAAAAGATGGTGTGTGGAAGAAGGAGGACGGGAGCAAATAGAAGAAAGGGAAGTTAGTGGTGGGATAAGGAAGCAAAGAAGTGTTATCTCAGCTTCTATCAACACTTTCTGTTCCCTTTTGTAATATTGTAATTCTTCATTCACTTTCAACTTTCTTCACTTTCTTTTTATCATTGTAGTATTGTAAGTCACTCGTCTATAGGCCCCATGCCTCTTCCATAACGTAGACTTTTAGTCAAGTTCCATTACTCAATAAACGAAGGGGAATTAAATAAATTTACCTTTTCTTCATTTTCTTCACGAATTCTGGTACAACGTATTTTCTTAGGTACACCTGAATAATCCCACCTGGGATCCTCTTACACTCACCAAGCCAAGTCTGCTCCGACGTCACAATTTAATTCATCCAATAACTTTGAATGTTACAAATAAGTGCCACCCTTTTAGGGCGTGACTTTACCTCCATGCACCAATAATTTTTCTCCTTCTCCACCCTTTTCTCCAATCAGAAAGACTGTTGTATTGTCTCAAGTAATACTGTTTACACAAGCACTTCTGACACAAGCAGAACAGGATTTGTGTTCACATTCCGTCACATCAGCACCTTTGATCGCCACCCCAACCAATGTTTACAAACTTTAGGCGGTAAGCAAAATATGCAACTCTGCAACTTATAGTCGGCCATTGTTTCATAGCAACCGAATATAAAATGAATATAAAATTTACTTATCGTTTCACCTACCCCTCTATCTACTTAAATGTCTACCTCTATGTACCGGCCTATTACAGGGCTCGGCAGCTACCCTTGGTCGTCCCGACCAATGATAACTATTACCCTCTTACAGGGCTTGCTAGTATATACTTGGAAATCATCATATATATATATAAGAAGCTAATCTAACCTTGCAAATGGTAAAATAGCATCAGTAAAACACATCAAACATATACATATCAAAAATATAAGCACCCATCCAAAACGCATAATAATAATTCAGGCAGAATAATGGTAAACATGTCAAAATAATACATGGTAAATAACGTATCCCAAAATAACACACAAAAAATTAAATGTAGAGTATATTTACAAAACTCATCATCTTTTCAAAGATGTTAGCAATATGCAGTTAGAAAAGTATTGTAAAGTGTCTCTTCTTAGATTTAAATTATTTTTGTTAATACACTTAATTAATTTGTTCAAAGACAGTCTTGATGCTTCACAAACAATAAATTAATACTTAGGTGAATTGTTCTTAAGTATTGGTAAGATTCCAAGTCTGACCACAGCAGATCCAAGGTCTTCATGTCCTGGCCTGACACCAAGTTCCAGTAGTTTAGGCCTCCCATCTCAAGTACATACAAATGGTCAAGTTAATATTATCTGTAAAATACATCAAGATTAATATTCAATTCACAAAGTATAGTATTGAAATATTCCCTATGCTCTTCTGGTTCATTAAAATTGATACATAGGGTATCACAACAGTCATCTTCATAGATCTGCAACCTAACTTTCTTCATATCATCTAAATGGTCTACCAATTCTTCCCTATTTTCTAAATGGAGGAGTTTAAATTTATTCCCACCTGCAGAATCAATTACCCTATATGCACCTGAGTACCTTGGTGAAAGTTTATTATAGGGTGAATGCAGTTTGAGCATGACTAAATCTCCTATTTTCAGTTCTAGTTTATGTGCTATTTTGTGTTGGTGCTTTTTTATCTCTTGTGAATACTCCTGCATATGTTCCCTAACTCTTTGGTGAATACTTTGGAAAGTATCTATTCTATTTGAGATATAATCATCTATATTATACGCAGGTTTCTGCTCTCCAGTCAAGATTTCAAATTGAAGAGTTTTGTCTACCCCAAAAATAATAAAATAAGGTGTTTCACCTGTTGCTATATTAATTTGGTTGTTCAGAGTACATTTAACACAAGGAATCCAAGTAGCCGAGGTTATACTATGAGGACTTATCATACTTCTAAGACACGTAATAATTTTCTTATTTAACCTCTCCACAACTCCATTACTTTGTGGATGATTCACTAGAATGTTTACTTTTTTTATCTTAAATAAACTACATAATTTTTCCAAGATTTTGTTATCAAATTCAGCTCCATTATCTGAAACTAAGATATTAGGTGAAATGACAGATTATCTGATCATAGATTACTGAAACAATAGTTTCAGCTTATTTGGAATAGGTTGTAAAATACAAAATCTTGAAAAATAATCAATGGCAACAAATACATATTTATATCCATTCTCAGACATAGGTAACTCCAATGTATCTATGTGAACTCTTTCCCAAGGTTTCTGTGGAATGGGATAGGTAAATATAGGAGCAGGTTTTGGTGTATTTCCTTTCACCTTAACACATTTAAAAAAAAATTCAATATAATTATATATATCTTTCTTCATACCTGGCCAAAAGTATTTAAGTTGTGCTTGTCTATAAGTTTTATCTTTTCCTGGATGTGAGCTACAATCACTATCATGAAGTAACTTCAATATCTCTTTTACAAGAGTTTGTGGTATTACCAACTGATTTACTGGACCTCTAGAAATATCTTTCCCACTTACAAAAGTCCATTAATCAAATGAAATTCCTCTATCTTATACCCCTTTGGTAGTTTTGGAGGATTTCCTCTTGGGTTCATCAAGTACTTGACTAATGAGTCACATGTCTTATCATCCCTCTGTTCTCTTATTAGCATTTCCTCATCTAAAGTTACTAACTCTTCTATACTACAAACAAAATTAATCAACCCTGTCATTGGTTGGCTAATGTTTCTAGAAAGTGCATCTGCCGCAACATTCTTTTTACCCGGAATATATTCAAATTTAACTTCATAACACTGAAGTACCGCAAACCATCTAGCGAGTCTGCCCCTAAGATTCTTATGCTTAAATAAGTTCTGAATAGCTGTATGATCAGTCCATACTCTGATTGGATATCCCAGTATCATATCTCTAAAACTTTCTAATGAATATATCACTGCTAATGTTTCTCTTTCTGTTATAGAGTAGTTTCTTTCTGCATTATTACAAAGTCTTGAAGTGTAAGCTATTGGTTTCAAAGTTCCATTTCTCTCTTGCATAAGTATTCCTCCTAATCCTATGTCAGATGCATCAGTGCAAAGAATGAATTCTTTATCATAGTCTGGAAATATTAAAATTGGAGAACTCGTGAGTTTATCTTTCAACTTGTCAAAAGCTTCCTGTTGTGCAGGTCCCCACATGAAGTTTGAGTCCTTCCTCAACAAAGAAGTTAATGGATTAGCATTGTCAGCATATCGTTGAATAAATTTTCTATAATATCTTGTTAATCCCAAAAAACTCCTAACCTTGTCTACATTCGTTAGAACTGGAAAATTCTTGACTGCTTCAACCTTTGAATTTACTGCACTAAGTCCATGTCTATCTTATGTCTCAAATAAATAACACTGTCCTGCTAGAACTTACATTTTTCAAGTTTCACTTTCAATCCTACTTCAACTAGTCTTGAGAATATCAAATCTAATCTCTTAAAGCGCTCAACCGATGTCTGGGAAACTATTAAAATGTCATCTAGGAGTACACTTGCAGTGTTTCCTAACAACCCATCTAGAATTGTATTCATTAATTTTATGTCAGTTAATGGACTATTACATAACCCAAATGGCATTCGTTTGAACGCATAATGTCCCGTTGGAGTAGAAAATGCCGTGAACTCTTGTGAGTCTTCATGCAACTCTATTTGATAAAAAGCAGATTTGATATCTATAGTGCTAAAATATCTATTCTCAGTTCCTAAACTTAGAATGTCCCCTATTACTGATAACGGTAACCTGTCACGTATGGTGTGCTTATTCAATTAACTATAATCAATAACTGGGCGCATAGTAACATCTGATTTTGGCACCAAAATCAAAGGAAAGTTCCACTCACTTTTACTATGTTCAATAATATCCTGCGATAACATTTCAGTGATCAGTTTATCTACTATTGCTAATTTAAAGTGAGGAACTCTGTAGGCGGGTCTGTAAATAGGCTGTGTTCCTGGTTTTGATTTAATCTGATGTTTTAAAACAGTTGTTTTGCCTAAGGCGTCCCCCGGCAAAACAATTGCTTTATTGTGTTTTACAAGCAAAGAAACTAAGCTTTCATCCAACTCAGGGCAATTAGGAGGCTCTAATTGATTCTTGTATTTCTTTCTTAACTCTATTTCTTCCTGAACTGAACAAACTGATGAAATTGGTAATTACACCTCCTCAGTACTCTCATTTAAAATCTTGATGGGTTTGGTACACACTTGAAAACATCCTATTTGTGTACCTTTTCTTAAAACTATATCTTTATTTAAAGTATCAATCATTAATATTTCTACTATGTTTTTATTTGACTTATAAGTCCCTGAGTCCAATTTCTAACCTTTTAATGTAATTTATTCTGGGATGGTTAAAATTTCAGAGTCTACAGTGACTCCTTTCAACTGCACTACTACCCTGTTAATTGCTCTGGAGTGTAATAATGTCGACTTTATTACGCCACCATCCACAATTTGCAAGGCTTCATTTGTAGTTGATGAATTATATGAGGCTTTACTTTCTGTCGGTCTGGACCGCTCGGCCTCGTTATCTAAAGTAAAGTTGTTATTTTTCTTATCTATGTCTAGGGATTCATTGATTCCTGTCACTGGTCTTAAGTCTGGTTGATTTAAAAATGGGATTAACTGTGATTTCATTAAGATCCCCTAAGTCAGCAGGACATATGACCATGTTCTCTTTTCTCATAGTTGCAAATCCTATCAATAAATCTCCTGGAAAAACAGATTCTTCTACAACTATCACTGGAATGTGCAAATGTTCATTTGTATATAAGATAACTTCTAGTTCAACCTTACCTAATAGTTTTAAATGATTTCCAGTTACTTGTTGCAATGAGTAATGGATTGGATCCAAGATTTTCACTCCTGGTTTCAACTGGTTTAAAACTTTACTGGTAATTACATTAGCTACAGATCCTGTATCAGTGAATATTTGAATAGGCTTATTGAACACTCTACCATACCATCTCATAGTTGACTTGAGATCTTCATACAGCTTTTCTGCCGTTAAATCATCAGACTTTTTGGTTAACAATCCAAATTTGATAAAATTTTATTACCTGAGAAACTTTCACTTTGTCACTAGATCTTTCTATCCAATCTGAATCTTTCAAGATAGAATTCATGTCTTTTGACCATCTATCCAATCTAGCTAAGTGTTCTGTGTCTGATTCGCTTGTTCTAACTTCTTTGATCATTCTAACCAAAGACCTGATAGAATCCTGATCACATTTGGACATAAAATGTTTAATGAATGCTTTCTTATAGGCTTCATATTGGTTGATATCTTTCATTTGCTGGAAATTTATGATAAACCTAGCTCTACCCTTCTCAGGATCTTATATCAATGTTTGAGGTATGAACCTCGTGTCGTAATACTGAATTGTTCATACCTTCAGTAAGTTTATTTGACTTGACTGCCTCCACGTAGTCTTGCTTACGTACGTCACCTCGACGTCCCTCGTCAGCCTCGTTGCTTACTGCCTTGAAGATCGTCTTGTAGATGATCGTCTTGAAGATCGCCTTATTCCACTCGTAGTAGTAGTTGCTCGTAATGTTGTAGACCCCTCGTTCCTCGTCTTGTCGTCCCTTGTATTCAGCATACGCGTGGTTGTGGTTGTGCACTGCGTGGTTATAGCTGCGTGCACCGTAGATTGATGTACCCGTAGACTTATCTTGCCTCAGTCCTGCAGTTTGCTGCATGTACCAGCCTTGTATTCTCTTCGGAGGGAGTTCATCCCGAGCTGCCGCCACTGTTATCTCCGCTTCTACCAACACTTTCTGTTCCCTTCTGTAATTTTGTAATTCTTCATTCACTTTCAACTTTCTTCACTTTCTTTTTATCATTGTAGTATTGTAAGTCACTCGTCTATAGGCCCCATGCCTCTTCCATAACGTAGACTTTTAGTGAAGTTCCATTACTCAATAAACGAAGGGGAATTAAATAATTTTAACTTTTCTTCATTTTCTTCACGGATTCTGGTACAACGTATTTTCTTAGGTGCACCTGAATAATCCTACCTGAGATCCTCTTACACCCACCAAGCCAAGTCTGCTCCGACGTCACAATTTAATTCATCCAATAACTTTGAATGTTACAAATAAGTGCCACCCTTTTAGGGCGTGACTTTACCTCCATGCACCAATAAATTTTCTCCTTCTCCACCCTTTTCTCCAATCAGAAAGACTTATATTGTCTCAAGCAATACTGTTTACGCAAGCACTTCTGACACAAGCAGAACAGGGTTTGTGTTCACATTCCGTCACATCAGCACCTTTGATCGCCACCCCAACCAATGTTTACAAACTTTAGGCGGTAAGCGAAATATGCAACTCTGCAACTTACAGTCGGCCATTGTTTCATAACAACCGAATATAAAATGAATATAAAATTTACTTATCGTTTCACCTACCCCTCTATCTACTTAAATGTCTACCTCTATGTACCGGCCTCTTACAGAAAGTTGTAGAAAAGACGAAGCTAGCTTTCACAGATTGGTTACAAAATAGGACGAGGGGATCATATGAGAGGTACAAAGAAAAGAGATGAAAAGTAAAGTATAAATAAAGGAGGCAAAGGGGAGAGCAGATGTGAAATGGGTAAGTGTATGACAGGAAGAGGAGGCGAATCAAGTAGAGATGAAAAGGTAAAAGGTGCAGATGGAGAGATAATAATGGAAGAGAAGGCAGTAAGAGAAAGATGGGCGTTTAGTAATCACGCCACGCGCAGGGAAAAAAATGGTGACGGTTGCATGCAACTACCGACTAATGTGTTCTTGTATGTATGTTTGTATGCAAGCTGTATGTGTACAAGCATGCAAGCATAGTTGTGTGGGCTCAAACATAAAACATACATCCTTTACATGCACTTCCGCATGCTCTGTTACAGTCGCGACTTTCACTTTTACTAGGTGACGATGTTCACTGGCGAATTTTATGATCCCAAGTGCACATATGGGTCAGCTGTTTATTAATTTCGGACGGTCATGGAGTGTTCTTTTTTATCACTGGGCTATTTTGAGCACCATAAATGAATGTAGTTGTTGTTAGAAGAATTTCTTTTAGAAAACACTGGGCCTGACCGGGATTTGAACCCGGGACCTCTCGCACCCTAAGCGAGAATCATACCCCTAGACCATCAGGCCAAGCTTATAACGTATATGTAGTATTATCTAGATTATATAACTCTTTTGAGACTTGTAGAAAAGTGCTAGGAAGAGAAGACTTGCAGAATCTACCAATGGAAGAAAAGAGTGATAGGACTAGTTGACCTTTGGAAAGGGAATTTGGACTGAAACGTTTATGACGTTTTAGAATATATTATTGCATCGTCTTTCAAGAATGGGAGGCAAATATCTATTAGATTCTGGAGTACAGTGACTATGAAAATAGGAAAAGAAAGGAATCAGATATATACTGTATCATTGTGGCGAAGTGGACGAGGTTGGAGACAATCAGCTGAAGATGTTTTAAGATGAAAGGGTTTTGATTCGACCTTGTTCAGTACCGACTGAGGCGAATCACGCCAGACTGGAAATACATACTCCATAATTGGGCGAATAAAGAAAAAATCTAAAATCAGTAGCTCAAGTGTGCTTAGAGTATTATGGACACAGTGCAACTTCATATAATCTATTTTTTCAATAGCGTAGATCTGTGTTCTGCCTCATTTTCCCGGCTCTGCATTGTTACTTCAGTTTTATTTAGGTTGAGATGAATAATAGGGATCTGGAAATGGATGCAAAGAGAAGATTATATGAATGGGTCATTGTGCCCACAACACTATATAGGTCGGAGATTTGGAATTTAAGAGAGGCAGAAACAATTTTGAATATGTTTAAAATCAAATATATGAGAAGTATGGTAGGAGCTACAAGGTTGAGAAATGAGGAGATAAAGGGGAGAGCGGGGGTGGAAAGTAAGTTGGTAGATAGGGCATATGAAAGAGTATTGAAAGGTTTGGACACATGGAAAGCATGAGTAAAGAAAAAATAGCAAAAAAAAAAAAAAAAATTTAGAAAGCAGAGGTGGATGGAGTGAGCTTGAGGGGACGATTGAGAATGAGATGGATGGTGTGATGAAAGGAACTTTGAGTAAGAAGGGATTGCCTGTTGAGCAAGGAAGAGAGAAGACAAAGGATAGGGGTGATCAGAGGATGGTTGTGTATGGATGATATTTTGACGTAGCTCGAAGAGTTTCTACCCGACTTCTCTATTTTCCACACAGGGGAACGGGTGAGGGGGGGTTTGATGCGTAAGTAAAGCGGCCCTGTACTGGATGTGCCGGGTAGTGGGCAGGAGGCAGGAACAACGCTTCATTCACAAGCAGCTAAGATAAGAGAGAAGCAAGGTTGGTGGATGGGAGTGGGTGTGTGTCTTTGACTTAGTTGCCTACCTAAGGGAGAAGAAGCCTTTGGTATATACGAGGTAGATAGACATAGGTAGGGATGAATAACATTTCCACTACACGCAGAATAGAAAAATATCGCATGCTTGTAGGTATTAATTAGTGTTGCGCTGATGCACGCGCGCGCTGTGAACATAAGAACATAAGAATAAAGGAGACTACAAGAGACCATAAGGCCTACACTAGGCAGTTCCGTATCCATCACCACCTGTCATCCCTATCCATAAAGTTGTCTAATCGTTTTTTTAAACAACTGGTAGTTTCAGCGCTTACTACATGGTTACTAAGTTTATTCCATTCATCGACCACCCTATTAGTAAACCAATTCTTGCCTATTTCCTTCTTAAATCTAAATTTGTCCAGTTTATACCCATTACTGCGAGTCCTGCCCTGTTGTTTTATTATGATGACCTTGTTTGCATCACCCTTGTTAAAGCCTTGAACACTTACTTAACCTTGGTTGCAAGCACCACCGGAGGGCACCGAAATACATTTCAGCTGCTGAAAAAGTCTGTGTACATGTTTACGGGGGTTTGTAGATAAAGTATATAACAATGAAGAAATTAGTTTTATCTGATATGAAAATTATTATCTTCTCAGTTACTTAAAATTCCCCGTGTCCTGTGTCACTCTTATTGAGTGAGGATGTTCACTGTAAATTTTTATGACCCAAAGTACGGATATGGAGAAGTTGTTTCCTGATTTTTGAATAATCATTAATTGTTCTTATTTTATCACTGGTTCATTATGAGCACATTAAAGTCTCCTGGTACTTAAAGAATTTTCCCAAAAAACACTGGGCCTGACCGGGATTTGAACCCGGGACCTCTCGCACCCAAAGCGAGAATCATACCCCTAGACCATCAGGCCAAGGTTATAAGTACGGTGTAGAGATAAGTACAATATGTAACTTTTGTTATGTAAGAGTCTTGAGGGCTATAAATGACTAGAGAAGAGAATCTGTCTTCTTAATCTGAGTACAGTGCAATGGCTTCATGATGTAGGTCGTATGGGAGTTTGCAATATTTTTTAGCTATTTGAATTCTGTCCTTAATTTGGCCTTCTCCATTCTCCCTCCGGTTCTCTCCGACTACTCACTCAAATCCACACAATTGGTCCTCCCTGTGTTCCTTTCCTGCGCTCTTATCAGAGCACGCTCTCTTCACATTTACCTCACACACTCTTATACACCAAGATACGCTGTTCCTATAACAAATTCATTACAATGGAGGATACAATGTACCTCAACACTCACCACATAAATTCTTTGAAAATGAGATCTCTCTGTCATATCTATCCTTTTATCTATTGTATTTCTAGCTTGTATTTTAATATTATCAAAAAAATTAAGCTTCGCTTATTTGGATGACTTTAGATCACGAGGGTTTCTTTCCTGAATGAGAAGAGCAACTCCAAACTTGATATATCATATATATATATATATATATATCTATATATATATATATATATATATATATATATATATGTATATATATATCTATATATATATATATATATATATATATATTATATGTATATATATATATATATATATATATATATATATATATATATATATATATATTGTATTTGTCTATGTGAAATAGGCAGAGTAAACTAGAAATTCATATCCGACCATGATTTGTAGGAAAAGCCTAAATACTATAGCATTATATATCTTTCTCTTCTCTCTCTGTATGTAATTCACCGCTGTCTTGAATCACGAGTTATACTCGTGATCGACAACTATTACCCTCCCGAATGAGAGTTCAAGAGCTCATACATACCCCGATCTATGGGTAATGTACATGTACAACTTTTTGCCCACTAGAAATGGAGTGCCGGCTCGCTGTCAGCTTGAGTTTCGTGGGATGCCGAATAAGACGAAAATTCTCAACAGTGCAAGGAAAACAAGAGGCCTGGGTTGTATTGAGTGAGAGGGGGAGCACTTGTGGTTGCTCAAAATGATCTCTGTGCAGTGTTGAAAGTGTCTATAGTGAGAAAATGCAAGGGAATTCAGGCGGATCAGGGGAAAACGGTGACAATTTTGATTCGAATGTTGACATAAACGCAGAGCGCTCTGGAGGCGCTATACCGAAACTAAATGTAAATAGAGGCTTTGAGACCCCAAGGTTAAACGTGAAAATGAAAAGATGAAAAACAATGATACTACTAGTAGTGAGAATAATAAAAAAAAAGAGGTAAATCACAAAATACAGGCAATGTCTGAAGGAATTGAAGAAAACTTAGCTGAGAAAAATTTGCAGACGATTAAAAATGCTATGAAAACAGAGAAAACGAAGAGATGATTTTTAAAGAAATAATACTCAACAGATGCAGGAAAATGCAAAGGATACAATTATTCAAGTAATCAAAGAAAAAGCAAATTGGGTCATATATACAGTGGATAGAAATAAGTGTAGTGTAGTATATGGACTAAAGAAAAAACATGGTTTGGTTAAGTACTTGAGAGAAAAAGAAGAAAAACAAATGGCAAAAACAATTCTAAAAGAAGTACAAGACGATGACCATAAAGTAGAAAAAAATATAGGAAGTATATAGGATAGGACAATATTTTAAAGAAAGAAATCGACATTTAAAGATAAAACTAAGATCACAAATGGTAGCAGAAAACTTATTTGCAAAATCAGGTAAGTTAGCAAAGAGTGACCATTATAACAATTTATAAAAATAGAAACGAATGATGAGGAATTAGGAAACACTAAGAGATGAAGCTTAAAAAAAAAAAAAAAAAAAAAAAACGGAGAACGAAAACAAGAAGATCTATTGGAGAGTCTTAGACATAAGGCCGAGAAAATGGTGCACCAAGGTAAGCGAAACGAAAAGAAAAGAAAACGGGAAGTAGAAGAAATTTAGATGGCCTATACTAATATCGACGGATTAATCTCAGGATTGAATAAACTAAATGATTACCTGTCAGATGAAAAAACAGACATAATGGGAATTATGGAGACGAAATTAAGGGGTTCACTATCACCAAATATATAATTACTGGATTAAAAACAGAAATGAGAAACAGGGCGGAGGAATTATGTTTTTGGCCAAGAAAAACTTCAATGTGACGAAGGTTACAGAGGGGAAAAACAGTGTGGAAATGATCATGATAAAAGTTGAAGACAGAGACATGAGAAGTAGAAATTTTGTGGTGATTTATGTGCCCCCAAAAGCGGGCGTTTGGAAAGAGGGTGAGTATGCAAAAATGTTAGAAGATACAAGGTATCCATAAAACGAGATGCTGAAGGATGGAGGTAGCCTGGTGCTAATGGAAATTTTAACTGCAAAGAAATCTGTTGGGAAGAGATGACAGTGAAAGGCGGAGATCTATGGGGAAATGTATTATTTGACATGACTATAGAACATACAATGACACAATGGGTAAAAGAAAATACCAGATATAGAAGTAATGAAGAACCGTCGAGACTAGATTTTATATTTACAACATAAGCTGAAATTGTGAATAGAATTGAATGCAGGAAACTTGTATTTTTATTCACTTTTGTAACCGTAAATTTGTGCTTTCTTCACATGTTAACGCCATCTCATTGTATCTTGGTCCTATAACCAATTCGTCATACCAAACCCCGTAATATGCCTTTACGAAGGCTTGTTTAATCCTTTGAAAATACATATTCTATGTCTTGCATTTCTAGTTGATGCAAAGGAAGAAGTTCCAATGTTCTGATTTTAAAGGGAAAGTGATTAAAATAAAAGAAGCGTCTGTAAGATGGATATCTTCAGACTCCACCCTGTTGAGCACTGAGTGAGGCGAATCTCTCCAATCGTGAGATGTGTCGTCCATACTCGAATCAACATCTTGATCATGGTACTGAACGATCAATTTCGTATAAACTGTTTGTCAATAGCTTGTGAGTTTTGTATCGCTTGCACTGTATGGTGTATTGAGAAGCGTGCTGGTTTCGCACTCGCTTAGTTGTGAATTCAAATCCCGCACTTCTCTCCGATTGCCAGCAATGACTGTAACCTACCTCAACAGTCTCTAAAGCGCATAATAGTGCAAAGATGACGGCTTCAATCGCAGCTGCGAGCCTGGCATATGCTCCTTATCTGTTCCAGTCATCTGTGCCGTTATATTAGCTCTTTTTGTGTAGGGGTGTTTAGTAATCACGAAACACGTAGAGAAAAAATTGATGTCGATTGCATGCAACTACCAACTATTGTGTGCTTATGTGCATGCTTGTATGCAAAGTGTATGTGTACAAGCATGCAAGCATAGTTGTGTGGGCTCAAACATAAAACATACATCCTTTACATGCACTTCCGCTTGCTCCGTTACAGTCGCGACTTTCACTCTTACTAGGTGACGATGTTCACTGACGAATTTTATAATCCCAAGTGCACATATGGGTCAGCTGTTTATTCATTTTGGAGGGGCATGAAGTGTTCTTTTTATCACTTGGCTCTTTTGAGCACCATGAATGAATGTAGTTGTTATTAGAGGAATTTCTTTTAGAAAACACTGGGCCTGACCGGGATTTGAACCCGGGACCTCTCGCACCCTAAGCGAGAATCATACCCCTAGACCATCAGGCCAAGTTATCAAGTTGATATAGTATTATGTAGATAATATAACTCTTTTGAGACTTGTAGAAAAGTGCTAGGAAGAGGAGACTTGCAGAACCTACCAGTGGAAAAAAAGAGTGATAGTACTAGTTGACCTTTGGAAAGGGAATTTGGACTGAAACGTTTGAAACGTTTTAGAATCTATTATTGCATCGTTTTTCAAGGATGGGAGACAAATATCTTGAATTTTGGAATAAAGTGACTATTAGAATAGGAAAACAAAAGAAGCAGATATATATTGCCCTGGCGAAGTGAACGAAGCTGGAGACAATCAGCTGAAAAAGATATATTGATAAGATAAAAAGATTTGTAGTCGACCTTGTTCAGTACTGACTGAGGCGAATCATTCCAAATACGGGATACTCCATATTCGGTCGAGTGAACAAAAATTCTAAAACCAGCAGCTCAAGTGTAGTTGGAGCATCATGAACATGGTACAGAACACTTAATTCCATATAATCTGTTTTCTCAATCGCGTAGATCTGTGTCCTGCCCGATCTTCCTGGCCGTACATTCTTATTTACATATAAATAATAGGCATCTAGGAATGGATGCAGAGACTGCATGAAAGGGTCATTGTGCCTACGACTATATGCTGCGGATGTTTGGAACTTAAAAGAGTCAGAAACAAATTTAGATATGTTTGAGATTAAGGGCTACAAGGTTGGATAGAGTGAGAAATGAGGAGGTGAGGAGGAGAGCGTGGTTGGAAAGGATGCTGGTAGATAGGACATATGAAAGAGTATTTGGATGGTTTGGACACCTGGAAAGAATGAGCGAAGAAAAAAAGATAGCAAAAGAGGTGTGGAAATCGGAGGTAGATGGAGTGAACTTGAGGGGACGACTGAGGATGAGATGGATGGTGGGATGAAAAGAACTTTGAGTAAGAGGGGATTGCCTGTTGAGCAAGGAAGAGAGAAGACAAAGGATAGGGGTGATCGGAGGATGATTGTGTATGGATGAGTCTCCTGGTGCTTGCAGGATTTTCCCAGAAAACACTGGGCCTGACCGGGATTTGAACCCGGGACCTCTCGCACCCAAAGCGAGAATCATACCCCTAGACCATCAGGCCAAGGTTACAGATACTGTGTAGAGATAGGTACAAAATGTAACTTGTGTAATGTTAGAGTCCTGAGGGCTATAAATGACTAGAAAAGAGATTCTCTATCTTCTTAATCTGAATACAGTGCAATGGCTTCATGAACGTAGGTCATATGGGAGTTTGTAATACTTTTAGCAATTTGAATTCATTCCTTAATTTGGCCTTCTCCATTCTCCCTCCGGTTCTCTCCGAGTAGTCACTCAAACCCACACAATTGGTCTTCCCTGTGTTCCTTTCCTGCGTTCTTATCACAGCACGCATTTGCCTCACCTACTCTTATACAGCAAGATACGCTGTTCCTATAACAAATTCATTACACTGGAGGATACAATGTACCTGAACAGTCACCACATAAATTCTTTTATCTATTATATTTCTAGCTTATATTTTAATATTATTAAAAAAAAATTAGGCCTCGCTTATTCGGATGACTTTAGATCCCGAGGGTTTCTTTCCTGAATGAGATGAGCAACTCCAAACTTGATATATCATATGTATATATATGTATATATATATATATATATATATATATATATATATATTTATATATATATATATATATATACATGTATATATATATATATATATATATATATATATATATATATATATATATATGTATATATGCAAGGTTGACCACGAAGAAAACTATTAAAGCAGAGCGCTTTCGTGTATTCACATCTTCAGTGCAAATAATACACATCTATTATTTGCACTGAAGATGTGAATACACGAAAGCGCTCTGCTTTAATAGTTTTTCTTCGTGGATAACATTGCGTTTTCAAGAACACACGCTCCCAGTGTTTTTCCTGCATATATATATATATATATATATATATATATATATATATATTGTGTGTGTGTGTTATGTTATATATATATATATATATATATATATATATATAAATATATATATATATAGTATTTATCTATGTGAAATAGGCAGAGTAAACTAGAAATTCATATCTGAGCATGATTTGTAGGAAAAGCCTAAATACTATTGCATTATATATCTTTCTCTTCTCTCTCTGTATGTAATTCACCGCTGTCTTAAATCACGAGTTATACTTGTGATCGACAATTATTACCCTCCCGAATGAGAGTTCAAGAGCTCATACATAGCCCGATCTATGGGTAATGTACATGTACAACTTTTTGCCCACTAGAAATGGAGTGTCGGCTCGATGTCAGCTTGATTTCCGTGGGATGCCGAATAAGACGAAAATTCTCAACAGTGCAAGGAAAACAAGAGGCCTGGGTTGTATTGAGTGGGAAGGGGAGCACTTGTGGCTGTTCAAAATGATCTCTGTGCAGTGTTGAAAGTGTCTATAGTGAGAAAGTTCAAGGGAGTCTAGGCGGATCAGGGGAAAACGGTGACAATTTTGATTCGAATGTTGACATAAACGCAAAGCGCTCTGGAGGCGCTATATCGAAACTAAATGTAGATAGAGGCTTTGAGACACCAAGGTTAAACGTGAAAATGAAAAGATGAAAAACAATGATACTTCCAATAGTGAAAAAAAGAAGAGATAAATCACAAACTACAGGCAATGTCTGAAGGAATTGAAGAAAACTTAACTAAAAAAAAATTTGCAGATGATTAGAAAATACAATGAAAACAGAGAAAACGAAGAGATGGTTTTTAAAGAAATAATACAAGAACAGATGCAGGAAAATGCAAAGGATACAATTATTCAAGTAATCAAAGAAAAAGCAAAATGGGTCATATACACAGTGGATAGAAAAAAGTGTAGTGTAGTATATGGACTAAAGGAAAAACATGGTTTGGTTAAGTACTTGAGAGAAAAAGAAAAAAAAAATGGCAAAAATAAATTCTAAAAGAAGTACAAGACGATGACCATAAAGTAGAAAAAATATAGGAAGTATATAGAGTGGGAGAATATTCTATAGAAAAAAATCGACCTTTAAAGATAAAACTAAGATCACAAATGGTAGCAGAAGACGTACTGGCAAAATCAGATAAGTTAGCAAAGAATGACCATTACAACAATATATTAATAAAAAGAGAAACGAATGATGAGGAAATAGAAGACACTAAGAGATGAAGCTAGAAAAAAAAAAAAAAAACGAAGACTGAAAACAAGGAGATCTATCGGAGAGTCTTAGACATGAGGCTGAGAAAATGGTGCACCAAGGTAAGCGAAACGAAAAGAAAAGAAAACGGGAAGTAGAAGAAAAGTAAAATGGTCTATACTAATATCGACGGATTAATCTCTGGATTGAATAAACTAAATGATTACCTGTCAGAAGAAAAACCAGACATAATGGGAATTGTGGAGACGAAATTAAGGGGTTCACTATCACCAAATATATAATTACTGGATTGAAAACAGAAATAAGGAACAGGGCGGAGGAATTATGTTTTTGGCCAAGAAAAACTTCAATGTGACGAAGGTTACAGAGGGTAAAAACAGTTTGGAAATGATCATGATAAAAGATGAAGACAGAGACATGAGAAGTAGAAAGTTTGTGGTGATTTATGTGCCCCAAAATGCGGGCGTTTAGAAAGAGGGCGAGCATGCAAAAATATTAGAAGATACAAGGCATCCATAAAACGAGATGCTGAAGGATGGAGGTAACCTAGTGCTTATGGGAAATTTTAACTACAAAGCAATCTGTTGTGAAGAGATGACAGTGAAAGGCGGAGATCTATGGGGAAATGTATTATTTGACATCACTATAGAACATACAATGACACAATGGGCAAAAGAAAATACCAGATATAGAAGTAATAAAGAACCGTCGAGACTAGATTTTATATTTACAACATAAGCTGAAATTGTGAATAAAATTGAATACAAGACACTTGTGTTTTTATTCACTTCTGCAACCGTAACTTTGTGCTTTCTTCACATGTTAACGCCATCTCATTGTATCTTGGTCCTATAACTAATTCGTCATACCAAACCCCGTAATATGCCTCTACAAAGGCTTGTTTAGTTCCTTGAAAATACATATTCTATGTCTTGCATTTCTAGTTGATGCAAAGGAAGAAGTTCCAATGTTCTGTGTTTATAAGGAAAAGTGATTAAAATAAAAGAAGCGTCGATAAGATGGATATCTTTAGACTCCACCCTGTTGAGCACTGAGTGAGGCGAATCTCTCCAACCGTGAGATGCGTGGTCCATACGCGAGTCAACCTTTTAGTCACGGTACTGAACAATCAATTTCGTATAAACTGTTTGTCAATAGCTTGTGAGTTTTGTATCGCTTGCACTGTATGGTGTATTGAGAAGCGTGCTGGTTTCGCACTCGCTTAGTTGTGAATTCAAACCCCGCACTTATCTCCGATTGCCAGCAATGACTGTAACCTACCCCAACAGTCTCTAAAACGCATAATAGTGCAAAGATGACGGCTTCAATTGCAGCTGCGAGCCTGGCATATGCTCCTTATCTGTTCCAGTCATCTGCGCCGTTATATTAGCTCTTTTTGTGTAGGGGTGTTTAGTAATCACGCCACGTGTAGAGAAAAAATTGATGTCGATTGCATGCAACTACCGACTAATGTGTTCTTGTATGTATGTTTGTATGCAAACTGTATGTGTACAAGCATGCAAGCATAGTTGTGTGGGCTCAAACATAAAACATGCATCCTTTACATGCACTTCCGCATGCTCCGTTACAGTCGCGACTTTCACTCTTACTAGGTGACGATGTTCACTGACGAATTTTATAATCCCAAGTGCACATATGGGTCAGCTGTTTATTCATTTCGGAAGGGCATGAAGTGTTCTTTTTATCACTTGGCTCTTTTGAGCACCATGAATGAATGTAGTTGTTATTAGAGGAATTTCATTTAGAAAACACTGGGCCTGACCGGGATTTGAACCCGGGACCTCTCGCACCCTAAGCGAGAATCATACCCCTAGACCATCAGGCCAAGTTATAAGCATTTTATATTTTAGGTAAAATATATAACTTGAGACTTGTAGAAAAGTGCTAGGAAGAGGAGACTTGCAGAACCTACCAGTGGAAAAAAAGAGTGATAGTAGTAGTTGACCTTTGGAAAGGGAATTTGGACTGAAACGTTTGAAACGTTTTAGAATCTATTATTGCATCGTATTTCAAGGATGGGAGGCAAATATCTTGAATTTTGGAATAAAGTGACTATTAGAATAGGAAAACAAAGGAACTAGATATATATTGCCCTGGCGAAGTGAACGAAGCTGGAGACAATCAGCTGAAAAAGATATATTGATAAGATAAAAAGATTTGTAGTCGACCTTGTTCAGTACTGACTGAGGCGAATCATTCCAAATACGGGATACTCCATATTCGGTCAAGTGAACAAAAATTCTAAAACCAGCAGCTCAAGTGTAGTTGGAGCATCATGAACATGGTACAGAACACTTAATTCCATATAATCTGTTTTCTAAATCGCGTAGATCTGTGTCCTGCCCGATCTTCCTGGCCGCACATTCTTATTTACATATAAATAATTGGCATCTAGGAATGGATGCAGAGATTGCATGAAGGGGCCATTGTGCCTACGACTATATGCTGCGGATGTTTGGAACTTAAAAGAGTCAGAAACAAATTTAGATATGTTTGAGATTAAGGGCTACAAGGTTGGATAGAGTGAGAAATGAGGAGGTGAGGAGGAGAGCGTGGTTGGAAAGGATGCTGGTAGATAGGACATATGAAAGAGTATTTGGATGGTTTGGACACCTGGAAAGAATGAGCGAAGAAAAAAAGATAGCAAAAGAGGTGTGGAAATCGGAGGTAGATGGAGTGAACTTGAGGGGACGACTGAGGATGAGATGGATGGTGGGATGAAAAGAACTTTGAGTAAGAGGGGATTGCCTGTTGATCAAGGAAGAGAGGAGACAAAGGATAGGTGTGATCGGAGGATGATTGTGTATGGATGAGTCTCCTGGTGCTTGCAGGATTTTCCCAGAAAATACTGGGCCTGACCGGGATTTGAACCCGGGACCTCTCGCACCCAAAGCGAGAATCATACCCCTAGACCATCAGGCCAAGGTTACAGTTGTAGTGTAGAGATAGGTACAAAATGTAACTTTTGTAATGTTAGAGTCCTGAGGGCTATAAATGACTAGAAAAGAAATTCTCTATCTTCTTAATCTGAATACAGTGCAAATGCTTCATGAATGTAGGTCATATGGGAGTTTGCAATACTTTTAGCTATTTGAATTCATTCCTTAATTTGGCCTTCTCCATTCTCTCTCCGATTCTCTCCGAGTACTCACTCAATGCCACACAATTGGTCTTCCCTGTGTTCCTTTCCTTCGTTCTTATCACAGCACGCATTTGCCTCACATACTCTTATACACCAAGATACGCTGATCCTATAACAAGTTCATTGCACTGGAGGATACAATGTACCTCAACAGTCACCACATAAATTCTTTGATCTATTTTATTTCTAGCTTATTTTTTAATGTTATAAAAAAAATAAGCTTAGCTTATTTGTATGTCTTTAGATCCCGAGGGTTTCTTTCCTGAATGAGATGAGCAACTCCAAACTTGATATATCATATATATATTGTATTTGTCTATGTAAAATAGGCAGAGTAAACTAGAAATTCATATTCGACCATGCTTTGTAGGAATAGCCTAAATACTATACCATTGTATATCTTTCTCTTCTCTCTGTATGTAATTCATCGCTGTCTTGAATCACGAGTTATACGCGTGATCGACAACTATTACCATCCCAAATGAGAGTTCAAGAGCTCATACATAGCCCGATGTGTGGGTAATGTACATGTACAACTTTTTGCCCACTAGAAATGGAGTGCCGGCTCGATGTCAGCTTGAGTTCCGTGGGCTGCCGAATAAGACGAAAATTCTCAACAGTGCAAGGAAAGCAAGAGGCCTGGGTTGTACTGAGTGGGAGGTGGAGCACTTGTGGTTGCCCAAAATGATCTCTGTGCAGTGTTGAAAGTGTCTAGTGAGAAAATGCAAGGGAATCCAGGCGGATCAGGGGAAAATGATGAAAATTTTGATTCGAATACTGACTTAAACACAGATCCCTAAGGAGGTGCTATACCGAAATTAAATGTAAATAGAGGTTTTGAGACCCCCAAGGTTAAACGTGAAAATGAAAAGATGAAAAAGAAAAAAAAAGAAAAATGATACTACTAGTAGTGAGAATAAAAAAAAAAAGTAAATCACAATATACAGGCAATGTCTGAAGGCATTGAAGAAAACTTAGCTGAGGAAAATTTGCAGATGATTAAAAATGCAATAAAAACAGAGAAAACGAAGAAGTAATTTTTAAAGAAATAATACAACAACAGATGCAGGAAAATGCAAAGGATACAATTATTCAAGTAATCAAAGAAAAAACAAAATGGGTCATATATACAGTGGATAGAAAAAGTGAAGTGTAGTATATGGACTAAAGGAAAAACATGGTTTGGTTAAGTACTTGAGAAAAAAAAAAAGGCAAAAACGATTCTAAAAAAAGTACAAGACGATAACCATGAAGTAGAAAAAAATATATAGGAAGTATATAGAATAGGACAATATTCTAAAGAAAGAAATCGACCTCTAAAGATAAAACTAAGATCACAAACGGCAGCAGAAGGCGTACTGGCAAAATCAGGTAAGTTAGCAAAGAGTGACCATTACAACAATATATTGATAAGAAGAGAAACGAATGATGAGAAAATAGAAGACACTAAGAACTGAAGCTAAAAAAAAAAAAAAAAAAAAACGGAGACCGAAAGCAATGAGTTCTATTGGAGAGTCTTAGACATGGGGCTGAGAAAATGGTGCACCAAGGTAAGCGAAACGAAAAGAAAAGAAAACGGGAAGTAGAAGAAAATTAAAATGGTCTATACTAATGTCGACGGATTAATTTAAGAATTGAATAAACTAAATGATTGCCTATCAGAAGAAATACCAGACATAATGGAAACTGTGGAGACGAAATTAAGGGGTTCACTATCACCAAATATATAATTACTGGATTAAAAACAGAAATAAGAAACAGGGCTGAGGATTCATGTTTTTGGCCAAGAAAAATTTACATGTGATGAAGGTTACAGAGGGCATAAACAGTGTTAAAATGATCATGATAAAAGTTGAAGACACCGACATGAAAAGTAGAATGTGGTGATTTATGTGCCCATGAAAAATGGGCTCTTGGAAAGAGAGCAAGCATTCAAAAATGTTGGAAGATACAAGGCATCCATAAAACGAGATGCCGAAGGATGGAGGTAACCTAGTGCTTATGGGAAATTTTAACTGCAAAGAAATCTGTTGGGAAGAGATGACAGTGAAAGGCGGAGATCTATGGGGAAATGTATTATTTGACATGACTATAGAACATACAATGAAACAATGGGTAAAAGAAAATACCAGATATAGAAGTAATGAAGAACCGTCGAGACTAGATTTTATATTTACAACATAAGCTGAAATTGTGAATAAAATTGAATACAAGACACTTGTGTTTTTATTCACTTTTGCAACCGTAACTTTGTGCTTTCTTCACATGTTAACGTCATCTCACTGTATCTTGGTCCTATAACTAATTCGTCATACCAAACCCCGTAATATGCCTCTATAAAGGCTTGTTAAATCCTTTGAAAATACATATTCTATGTCTTGCATTTCTAGTTGATGCAAAGGAAGAAGTTCCAATGTTCTGTGTTTATAAGGAAAAGTGATTAAAATAAAAGAAGCGTCTGTAAGATGGATATCTTCAGACTCCACCCTGTTGAGCACTGAGTGAGGTGAGTCTCTAATCGTGAGATGTGTAGTCCATACTCGAGTCAACATTTTGGTCACGGCACTGAACAATCAATTTCGTATAAACTGTTTGTCAATAGCTTGTGAGTTTTGTATCGCGTGCACTGCATGGTGTATTGAGAAGCGTGCTGGTCTC
Source organism: Oratosquilla oratoria (assembly GCF_046742065.1). Classification (NCBI taxonomy): domain Eukaryota; kingdom Metazoa; phylum Arthropoda; class Malacostraca; order Stomatopoda; family Squillidae; genus Oratosquilla; species Oratosquilla oratoria. Next base: position 33,235,654 of record NC_134790.1, read on the forward strand.
GCACTCGTTTAGTTGTGAATTCAAATCCCGCACTTCTCTCCGATTGCCAGCAATGACTGTAACCTACCCCAACAGTCCCCTAAAGCAAATAATACTGCAAAGATGACGGCTTCAACCGCAGCTGCGAGCCTGGCATATGCTCCTTATCTGTTCCAGTCATCTGCGCCGTTATATTAGCTCTTTTTGTGTAGGGGTGTTTAGTAATCACGCCACGCGTAGAGAAAAAATTGATGTCGATTGCATGCAACTACCAACTATTGTGTGCTTATGTGCATGCTTGTATGCAAACTGTATGTGTACAAACATGCAAGCATAGTTGTGTAGGCTCAAACATAAAACATACATCCTTTACATGCACTTCCGCTTGCTCCGTTACAGTCGCGACTTTCACTCTTACTAGGTGACGATGTTCACTGACGAACTTTATAATCGCAAGTGTACATATGGGTCAGCTGTTTATTCATATTGGAGGGGCATGAAGTGTTCTTTTTTATCACTTGGCTCTTTTGAGCACCATGAATGAATGTAGTTGTTATTAGAGGAATTTCTTTTAGAAAACACTGGGCCTGACCGGGATTTGAACCCGGGACCTCTCGCACCCTAAGCGAGAATCATACCCCTAGACCATCAGGCCAAGTTATAAGAAATTTATACTTTTAGGTAGATTATATAACTCTTTTGAGACTTGTAGAAAAGTGCTAGGAAGAGGAGACTTGCAGAACCTACCAGTGGAAAAAAAGAGTGATAGTACTAGTTGACCTTTGGAAAGGGCATTTGGACTGAAACGTTTGAAACGTTTTAGAATCTATTATTGCATCGTTTTTCAAGGATGGGAGGCAAATATCTTGAATTTTGGAATAAAGTGACTATTAGAATAGGAAAACTAAAGAACCAGATATATATTGCCCTCGCGAAGTGAACGAAGCTGGAGACAATCAGCTGAAAAAGATATATTGATAAGATAAAAAGATTTGTAGTCGACCTTGTTCAGTACTGACTGAGGCGAATCATTCCAAATACGGGATACTCCATATTCGGTCGAGTGAACAAAAATTCTAAAACCAGCAGCTCAAGTGTAGTTGGAGCATCATGAACATGGTACAGAACACTTAATTCCATATAATCTGTTTTCTAAATCGCGTAGATCTGTGTCCTGCCCGATCTTCCTGGCCGCACATTCTTATTTACATATAAATAATTGGCATCTAGGAATGGATGCAGAGATTGCATGAAGGGGCCATTGTGCCTACGACTATATGCTGCGGATGTTTGGAACTTAAAAGAGTCAGAAACAAATTTAGATATGTTTGAGATGAAAGGCTACAAGATTGGATAGAGTGAGAAATGAGGAGGTGAGGAGGAGAGCGTGTTTGGAAAGGATGCTGGTAGATAGGACTTATGAAAGAGTATTTCGATGGCTTGGACACATGGAAAGACTGAGCGAAGAAAACAAGATAGCAAAAGAGGTGTGGAAAGCAGAGGTGGATGGAGTGAGCTTGGGGGGACGACTGAGGATAAGATGTATGGTGTGATGAAAGGAACTTTGAGTAAGAAGGGATTGCCTGTTGAGCAAGGAAGAGAGAAGGCAAGGGATAGGGGTGATCGGAGGATGGTTGTGTATGGACGTTATTTTTATGTAGCTCGAAGGGTTTCTACCCGACTTCTCTATTTTCCACATAAGGGAACGGGTGAGGGGGGGTTTGATGCATAAGTAAAGCGGCCCTGTACTGGATGTGCCGGGCAGTGGGCAGGAGACAGGAATAACCCTTCATCCACAAGAAGCTAAGATAAGAGAGAAACAAGGGTGGTGGATGGGAGTGGGTGCGTGTCTTTGACTTGGTTGCCTATCTTATAAGGGAGAAGAAGCCTTTGGTATACAGATAGACATAGATAGGGATGAATAACATTTCCACTACACTACACTAGTGTTGCGCTGATGCACGCGCGCGCTGTGTACAGGTTTGCGGAGGTTTTTAGATAAAGTATATAACAATGAAGAAATTAGTTTTATCTGATATGAAAATGATTATCTTCTCAGTTACTTAAAATTCCTCGTGTCCTGTGTCACTCTTATTGAGTGAGGACGTTCACTGTAAATTTTTATGACCCAAAGTACGGATATGGATAAGTTGTTTCTTCATTTCGAATAAGTATCAAGTGTTCTTATTTTATCACTGCTTCATTATGAGCAAATTAAAGTCTCCTGGTGCTTGCAGGATTTTCCCAGAAAACAATGGGCCTGACCGGGATTTGAACCCGGGACCTCTCGCACCCAAAGCGAGAATCATACCCCTAGACCATCAGGCCAAGGTTACAGTTGTAATGTAGAGATAGGTACAAAATGTAACTTTTGTAATGTTAGAGTCTTGAGGGCTATAAATGACTAGAAAAGAGAATCTCTATCTTCTTAATCTGTATACAGTGAAATGGCTTCATGAATGTAGGTCATATGGGAGTTTGCAATACTTTTAGCTATTTGAATTCTGTTCTTAATTTAGCCTTCTCCATTCTCCCTCCGGTTCTCTCCGAGTACTCACTCAAACCCACACAATTGGTCTTCCCTATGTTCCTTTCCTGCGTTCTTATCACAGCACGCATTTGCCTCACATACTCTTATACACCAAGATACGCTGATCCTATAACAAATTCATTACACTGGAGGATACAATGTACTTCAACAGTCACCACATAAATTCTTATATCTATTTTATTTCTAGCTTATATTTTAATGTTATTTAAAAAATTAAGCTTCGCTTATTTGGATGATTTTAGATCCCAAGGGTTTTCTTTCCTGAATGAGATGAGCAACTCCAAACTTGATATATCATATATGTATATGTATATATATATATATATATATATATATATATATATATATATATATATATTGTATTTGTCTATGTGAAATCGGCAGAGTAAACTAGAAATTCATATCCGACCATGATTCGTAGGAAAAGCCTAAATAATATGGCATTATATATCTTTCTCTTCTCTCTCTGTATGTAATTCACCGTTGTCTTGAATCACGAGTTATACTCGTAATCGACAATTATTACCCTCCCGAATGAGAGTTCAAGAGCTCATACATAGCCCGATGTATGGGTAATGTACATGTACAACTTTTTGCCCACTAGAAATGGAGTGCCGGCTCGCTGTTAGCTTGAGTTCCGTGGGATGCCGAACAAGACGAAAAATCTCAACAGTACAAGGAAAGCAAGAGGCCTGGGTTGTATTGAGTGGGAGGGCGAACACTTGTTATTGCCCAAAATTATCTTTGTGCAGTGTTGAAAGTGTTTATAGTGAGAAAATGCAAGGGAATCCAGGTGGATCTAGGGAAAAATGTGACAGTTTTGATTTGAATGTTGACATAAACACAGAGCCCTCAGGAGGTGCTATAATAAAACTAAATGTAAATGGAGGCTTTGAGACCCCCAAGATTAAATTTGAAAATAAAAAGATGAAAAACAATGATGCTACTAATAGTGAGATTTAAAAAAAGAGGCAAATCACAAAATACAGGCAATGTCTGATAGAATTGTAAAAAACTTAGGTGAGGAAAGTTTGCAGAAGATAAATAAATGGAATGAAAACAGAGAAAACGAAGAGATAATTCTTAAAGAAAAAGTACAACAACAGATGCAGGAAAATGCAATTATTCAAGTAATCAAAGAAAAAGCAAATTGGGTCAGAGATACAATGGATAGAAAAAAAAAGTATATTGTAGTATATGGACTAAAGGAAAAACATGGTTTGGTTAAGATCTTGAAAGGAAAATTAGAAAAGAAAATGACAAAAAGAATTCTAAAGTACAATACAATGACCAAAAAGTAGAAAAGAAATAGAAATATATAGAATGGGGCAATATTCTAAAGGAAAAAATCGACCTCTAAAGATAAAACTAAGATCACAAATGGTAGCAGAAGACGTACTGGCAAAATCAGGTAAGTTAGCAAAGACTGAACATTACAATATTGTATTGATAAACAGAGAAACGAATGATGAGGAAGTAGATAGAAGACACTAAGATGAAGCTTGAAAAAAAAAAAAAAAACTGAGACTGCAAACAAGGAAATCTATTGGAGAGTGTTACACATGAGGCTGAGAAAATTTTACACCAAGGTAAGCGAAACGAAAAGAAAAGAAACTGGGGAGTAGAAGAAATTAAAATGGTCTATACTAATAGGGACGGATTAATCTCAGGATTGAATAAAATAAATGATTACATGTCAGAAGAGAAACCATATATAATGGAAATTGTGGAGACGAAATTAAGGGATCCACTGCCACCATATAGCGTTATATGAGTACATGGGCTATATAATTATTGGATTAAAAACAGAAATGAGAAACAGGGCGAAGGAATCATGTTTTTGGCCAATAAAATCTTAGATGTGACGAAGGTTACAGAGGGTAAAAACAGTGTGGAAATGATCATAATAAAAGTTGAAGACAGCGACATGAAAAGTAGAAAGTTTGTGGTGATTTATGTGTCCCAAAAACGGGCGCTTGGAAAGAGGGTGAGCATGCAAAAATGTTAGAAGATACAAGACATTCATTAAACGAGAAGCAGAAGGATGGAGGTAACCTAGTGCTTATGGGAAATTTTAACTGCAAAGAAATCTGTTGGGAAGAGATGACAGTGAAAGGCGGAGATCTATGGGGAAATGTATTATTTGACATGACTATAGAACATACAATGACACAATGGGTAAAAGAAAATACCAGATATAGAAGTAATGAAGAACCATCGAGACTAGATTTGATATTTACAACATAAGCTGAAATTGTGAATAGAATTGAATGCAAGAAACTTGTATTTTTATTCACTTTTGTAACCGTAACTTTGTGCTTTCTTCACATGTTAACGCCATCTCATTGTATTTTGATCCTATAACTAATTCGTCATACCAAACCCCGTAATATGCCTCTACGAAGGCTTGTTTAATTCTTTGAAAGTACATATTCTATGTCTTGTATTTCTAGTTGATGCAAAGGAAGAAGTTCCAATGTGTGTTTATAAGGAAAGTTTATTAAAATAAAAGAAGCATCTGTAAGATGGATATCTTCAGACTCCACCCTGTTGAGCACTGAGTGAGGCGAGTCTCTCCAACCGTGAGATGCGTAGTCCGTACACGAGTCAACATCTTGATCATGGTACTGAACAATAACAATCAATTTCGTATAAGCTGTTTGTCAATAGCTTGTGAGTTTTGTATCGCGTGCGCTGTATGGTGTATTGAGAAGCGTGCTGGTCTCATACTCACTTAGTTGTGGATTCAAATCCCGCACTTCTCTCCGATTGCAAGCAATGACTGTAACCTACCCCAACAGTCCCTAAAGCGCATAATAGTGCAAAGATGACGGCTTCAATCGCAGCTGCGAGTCTGGCATATGCTCCTTATCTGTTCCAGTCATCTGCGCCGTTATATTAGCTCTTTTTGTGTGGGGGTGTTTAGTAATCACTCCACGCGTAGAGAAAAAATTGATGTCGATTGCATGCAACTACCAACTATTGTGTGCTTATGTGCATGCTTGTATGCAAAGTGTATGTGTACAAGCATGCAAGCATAGTTGTGTGGGCTCAAACATAAAACATACATCCTTTACTTGCACTTTTGCATGCTCCGTTACAGTCGCGACTTTCACTCTTACTAGGTGACGATGTTCACTGACGAATTTTATAATCCCAAGTGCGCATATGGGTCAGTTGTTTATTCATTATGGAGGGGCATGAAGTGTTCTTTTTATCACTTGGCTCTTTTGAGCACCATGAATGAATGTAGTTGTTATTAGAGGAATTTCTTTTAGAAAACACTGGGCCTGACCGGGATTTGAACCCGGGACCTCTCGCACCCTAAGCGAGAATCATACCCCTAGACCATCAGGCCAAGTTATAAGAAATTTATACTTTTAGGTAGATTATATAACTCTTTTGAGACTTGTAGAAAAGTGCTAGGAAGAGGAGACTTGCAGAACCTACCAGTGGAAAAAAGAGTGATAGTACTAGTTGACCTTTGGAAAGGGAATTTGGACTGAAACGTTTAAAACGTTTTAGAATCTATTATTGCATCGTTTTTCAAGGATGGGAGGCAAATATGTTGAATTTTGGAACAAAGTGACTATTAGAATAGGAAAACAAAGGAACCAGATATATATTGTCTTGGCGAAGTGAACGAAGCTGGAGACAATCAGCTGAAAAAGATATATTGATAAGATAAAAAGATTTGTAGTCGACCTTGTTCAGTACTGACTGAGGCGAATCATTCCAAATGCGGGATACTCCATATTCGGTCGAGTAAACAAAAATTCTAAAACCAACAGCTCAAGTGTAGTTGGAGCATCATGAACATGGTACAGAACACTTAATTCCATATGATCTGTTTTCTCAATCGCGTAGATCTGTGTCCTGCCCCATCTTCCTGAACCTACATTCTTATGTACAGATGAATAATAGGCATCTAGGAATGGATGCAGAGATTGCATGAAGGGGTCATTGTGCCTACGACTATATATGCTGCGGATGTTTGGAACTTAAAAGAGTCAGAAACAAATTTAGATATGTTTGAGATTAAGGGCTACAAGGTTGGATAGAGTGAGAAATGAGGAGGTGAGGAGGAGAGCGTGGTTGGAAAGGATGCTGGTAGATAGGACATATGAAAGAGTATTTGGATGGTTTGGACACCTGGAAAGAATGAGCGAAGAAAAAAAGATAGCAAAAGAGGTGTGGAAATCGGAGGTAGATGGAGTGAACTTGAGGGGACGACTGAGGATGAGATGGATGGTGGGATGAAAAGAACTTTGAGTAAGAGGGGATTGCCTGTTGAGCAAGGAAGAGAGAAGACAAAGGATAGGGGCGATGGGAGGATGATTGTGTATGGATGAGTCTCCTGGTGCTTGCAGGATTTTCCCAGAAAACATTGGGCCTGACCGGGATTTGAACCCGGGACCTCTCGCACCCAAAGCGAGAATCATACCCCTAGACCATCAGGCCAAGGTTATAAGTACGGTGTAGAGATAGGTACAAAATGTAACTTTTGTAATGTTAGAGTCCTGAGGGCTATAAATGACTAGAAAAGAGATTCTCTATCTTCTTAATCTGAATACAGTGCAATGGCTTCATGAACGTAGGTCATATGGGAGTTTGCAATACTTTTAGCAATTTGAATTCATTCCTTAATTTGGCCTTCTCCATTCTCCCTCCGGTTCTCTCCGAGTGCTCACTCAATCCCACACAATTGGTCTTCCCTGTGTTCCTTTCCTGCGTTCTTATCACAGCACGCATTTGCCTCACATACTCTTATACAGCAAGATACGCTGTTTCCTATAACAAATTCATTACACTGGAGGATACAATGTACCTGAACAGTCACCGCATAAATTCTTTTATCTATTTTATTTCTAACTTATATCTTAATGTTATAAAAGAATTAAGCTTAGCTTATTTGTATGTCTTTAGATCCCGAGGGTTTCTTTCCTGAATGAGATGAGCAACTCCAAACTTGATATATCATATAAACATTGTATTTGTCTGTGTGAAATAGGAAGAGTAAACTAGAAATTCATATTCGACCATGATTTGTAGGAATAGCCTAAATACTATACCATTGCATATCTTTCACTTCTTTCTCTGTATGTAGTTCATCGCTGTCTTGAATCACGAGTTATACGCGTGATCGACAACTATTACCATCCCAAATGAGAGTTCAAGAGCTCATACATAGCCCGATGTATGGGTAATGTACATGTACAACTTTTTGCCCACTAGAAATGGAGTGCCGGCTCGGTGTCAACTCGAGTTCCGTAGGCTGCCGAATAAGACGAAAATTCTCAATAGAGGCCTGGGTTGTATTGAGTGGGAGGGGGAGCACTTGTGGTTGCCCAAAATGATCTCTGTGCTGTGTTGAAAGTGTCTATAGTGACAAAAGGCAAGGAAATCAAGGCGGATCAGGGGAAAACGGTGACGAGTTTGATTCGAATGTTGACATAAACTCAGAACTCTCTGGAGACGCTATACCGAAACTAAATGTAAACAGAGGCTTTGAGACCCCCAAGGTTAAACGTGAAAATGAAAAGATGAAAAAAAAAAAAAAAAAAATGATACTACTAGTAGTGAGGATAAAAAAAAAAAATGTCTGAAGGCATTGAAGAAAACTTAGATGAGGAAAACTTACAGCTTATCAAGATATGGAATGAAAACAAAAAAACGAATAAATAGCTTTTAAAGAAATTATACAACAACAGGTGCAGGAAAATACAAAGGACATAAATATTTATGTAATCAAAGAAAAAGCAAATTGGGTAAGAGATACAGTGGATAGAAAATGTGTATTGTAGTACATGGACTAAAGGAAAAACATGGTTTTGTTAGGTACTTGAGAGAAAAGGAAGAACGATTAATTCTAAAAGAAGTACAAGACGATGACCATGAAGTAGAAAAAGAAATAGAGGACGTATATAGAATGGGACAATATTCTAAGGAAAAAATCGACCCCTAAAGATAAAACTATGATCACAAATGGTAGCAGAAGACATGCTGGTAAAATCGGGAAAGTTAGCAAAGAGTAAACATTACAACCATACATGGATAAAAAGGGAAACGAATGATGAGAAAATAGAAGACACTAAGAGATGAAGCTAGAAAAAAAAAAAAAACGGTGGCTGAAAACAAGGAAATCTATTGGAGAGTGTTACACATGAGGCTGAGAAAATGGTGCACCAAGGTAAGCGAAACGAAAAGAAAAGAAGACGGGAAGTAGAGGTAGATTAAAATGGTCTATACTAATATCGACGGATTAATCTAAGGATTGAATAAACTAAATGATTACCTTTCAGAAGAAAAACCAGACTTAATGGGAATTGTGGAGACGAAATCAAGGGGTTCACTATCACCAAATATATAATTACTGGATTAAAAACAGAAATAAGGAACAGGGCGGAGGAATCATGTTTTTGGCCAAGAAAAATCAGATAAGTTAGCAATGAATGACCATTACAACAATATATTAATAAAAAGAGAAACGAATGATGAGGAAAGAGAAGACACTAAGAGATGAAGCTTAAAAAAAAAAAAAAAAAAAAACGGAGACCGAAAACAAGGAGATTTATTGGAGAGTCTCAGACATGAGGCTGAGAAAATGGTGCACCAAGGTAAGCGAAACGAAAAGAAAAGAAAACGGGAAGTAGAAGAAAATTAAAATGGTCTATACTAATATCGACGGATTAATCTCAGGATTGAATAAACTAAATGATTACCTGTCAGAAGAAAAACCAGACATAATGGGAATTGTGGAGACGAAATTAAGGGGTTCACTATCACCAAATATATAATTACTGGATTAAAAACAGAAATAAGAAACAGGGCGGAGGAATTATGTTTTTGGCCAAGAAAAACTTCAATGTGACGAAGGTTACAGAGGGTAAAAACAGTGTGGAAATGATCATGATAAAAGTTGAAGACAGAGACATGAGAAGTAGAAAGTTTGTGGTGATTTATGTGCCCCCAAAAGCGGGCGTTTGGAAAGAGGGCGAGTATGCAAAAATGTTAGAAGATACAAGGCATCCATAAAACGAGATGCTGAAGGATGGAGGTAACCTAGTGCTTATGGGAAATTTTAACTGCAAAGAAATCTGTTGGGAAGAGATGACAGTGAAAGGCGGAGATCTATGGGGAAATGTATTATTTGACATGACTATAGAACATACAATGAAACAATGGGTAAAAGAAAATACCAGATATAGAAGTAATGAAGAACCGTCGAGACTAGATTTTATATTTACAACATAAGCTGAAATTGTGAATAAAATTGAATACAAGACACTTGTGTTTTTATTCACTTTTGTAACCGTAAATTTGTGCTTTCTTCACATGTTAACGCCATCTCATTGTATCTTGGTCCTATAACTAATTCGTCATACCAAACCCCGTAATATGCCTCTACGAAGGCTTGTTTAGTTCTTTGAAAATACATATTATATGTCTTGCATTTCTAGTTGATGCAAAGGAAGAAGTTCCAATGTTCTGTGTTTATAAGGAAAAGTGATTAAAATAAAAGAAGCGTCTGTAAGATGGATGTCTGTAGACTCCATGCTGTTGAGCACTGAGTGAGGTGAGTCTCTAATCGTGAGATGTGTAGTCCATACTCGAGTCAACATCTTGATTATGGTACTGAACAATAACAATCAATTTCGTATAAGTTGTTTGTCAATAGCTTGTGAGTTTTGTATCGCTTGCACTGTATGGTGTATTGAGAAGTGTGCCGATCTCGCATTCGCTTAGTTGTGAATTCAAATCCCGCACTTATCTCCGATTGCCAGCAATGACTGTAACCTACCCCAACAGGCTCTAAAGCGCATAATACTGCAAAGATGACGGCTTCAATCGCAGCTGCGAGCCTGGGATATGCTCCTTATCTGTTCCAGTCATCTGCGCCGTTATATTAGCTCTTTTTGTGTAGGGGTGTTTAGTAATCACGCCACGCGTAGAGAAAAAAATTGATGTCGATTGCATGCAACTACCAACTATTGTGTGCTTATGTGCATGCTTGTATGCAAAGTGTATGTGTACAAGCATGCAAGCATAGTTGTGTGGGCTCAAACATAAAACATACATCCTTTACTTGCACTTCCGCTTGCTCCGTTACAGTCGCGACTTTCACTCTTACTAGGTGACGATGTTCACTGACGAATTTTATAATCCCAAGTGCGCATATGGGTCAGTTGTTTATTCATTATGGAGGGGCATGAAGTGTTCTTTTTATCACTTGGCTCTTTTGAGCACCATGAATGAATGTAGTTGTTATTAGAGGAATTTCTTTTAGAAAACACTGGGCCTGACCGGGATTTGAACCCGGGACCTCTCGCACCCTAAGCGAGAATCATACCCCTAGACCATCAGGCCAAGTTATAAGAAATTTATACTTTTAGGTAGACTATATAACTCTTTTGAGACTTGTAGAAAAGTGCTAGGAGGAGGAGACTTGCAGAACCTACCAGTGAAAAAAAAAAAAAAAAAAAGAGTGATAGTACTAGTTGACCTTTGGAAAGGGAATTTGGACTGAAACGTTTAAAACGTTTTAGAATCTATTATTGCATCGTTTTTCAAGGATGGGAGGCAAATATCTTGAATTTTGGAACAAAGTGACTATTAGAATAGGAAAACAAAGGAACCAGATATATATTGTCTTGGCGAAATGAACGAAGCTGGAGACAATCAGCTGAAAAAGATATATTGATAAGATAAAAAGATTTGTAGTCGACCTTGTTCAGTACTGACTGAGGCGAATCATTCCAAATACGGGATACTCCATATTCGGTCGAGTGAACAAAAATTCTAAAACCAGCAGCTCAAGTGTAGTTGGAGCATCATGAACATGGTACAGAACACTTAATTCCATATGATCTGTTTTTCTCAATCGCGTAGATCTGTGCCCTGCCCCATCTTCCTGGCCCTACAATCCTATGTACAGATGAATAATAGGCATCTAGGAATAGATGCAGAGATTGCATGAAGGGGTCATTGTGCGTACGACTATATATGCTGCGGATGTTTGGAACTTTAAAGAGACAGAAACAAATTTAGATATGTTTGAGATTAAGGGCTACAAGGTTGGATAGAGTGAGAAATGAGGTGAGGAGGAGAGCTGGTTGGAAAGGATGCTGGTAGATAGGACATATGAAAGAGTATTTGGATGGTTTGGACACGTGGAAAGAACGAGCGAAGAAATAATAGTAAAAGAGGTGTGGAATGCGGAGGTAGATGGAGTGAACTTGAGGGGACGACTGAGGATGAGATGGATGGTGGGATGAAAAGAACTTTGAGTAAGAGGGGATTGCCTGTTGAGCAAGGAAGAGAGAAGACAAAGGATAGGGGCGATGGGAGGATGATTGTGTATGGATGAGTCTCCTGGTGATTGCAGTATTTTCCTAGAAAACACTGGGCCTGACCGGGATTTGAACCCGGGACCTCTCGCACCCAAAGCGAGAATCATACCCCTAGACCATCAGGCCAAGGTTATAAGTACGGTGTAGAGATAGGTACAAAATGTAACTTTTGTAATGTTAGAGTCCTGAGGGCTATAAATGACTAGAAAAGAGATTCTCTATCTTCTTAATCTGAATACAGTGCAAATGCTTCATGAATGTAGGTCATATGGGATTTGCAATACTTTTAGCTATTTGAATTCTGTCCTTAATTTGGCCTTCTCCATTCTCCCTCCGGTTCTCTCCGACTACTCACTCAAATTCACACAATTGGTCCTCCATGTCTTCCTTTCCTGCGCTCTTATAACAGCACACATTTGCCTCACATACTCTTATACACCAAGATCCGCTGTTCCTATAACAAATTCATTACACTGGAGGATACAATGTACCTCAACAGTCACCACATAAATTCTTTTATCTAATTTATTTCTAGCTTATATTTTAATATTATTAAAATAAATTAAGCTTCGCTTATTTGGATGACTTTAGATCCCGAGGGTTTCTTTCCTGAATGAGATGATAACTCCAAACTTGATATATCATATATATATATATATATATATATATATATATGTATATATATATATATATATATATGTATGTATGTATATGTATGTATATGCAAGGTTGACCACGGAGGAAATCTATAAAAGCAGAGCGCTTTCGTGTATTCACATCTTCAGTGCAAATAATACATGTATTATTTCCACTGAAGATGTGAATACACGAAAGCGGTCTGCTTTAATCATTTTTCATGGTGGTCAACCTTGCATTTTCAAGAGCACAGGCGCCCAGTGTTTTTCCTGCGCACACACACACACACACACACACACACACACACACACACACACACACACACACACACACACACACATACACACACACACACACACACACACACACACACGCACACACACACACACTCACACACACACACACACACACACACACACACACACACACACACACACACACACACACACACACACACACACACACACACACACATACACATATATATGTATATATATATATATATATATATATATATATATATATATATATATATATATATATATATATCAGATTATTTTATGACCACCGCGCAAGGATTCGAACCTGTGCTGTACATGACGACAAGAGGCCCCCATGACTGCCGCCTTACACCGCTCGACCACTGATGCTTGTCGTCATGTAGTCATGTACAGCGCAGGTTCGAATCCTTGCGCGATGGTAATGAAATTATCTGATTAATGTCGCTGTCCACTAGCGAATTCCTCGTATATATATATATATATATATAATATAAACATTATATATATATATATATATATATATATATATACAGACATATATATATATATATATATATATATATATATATATATATATATATATATAGTATTTGTGTATGTGAAATAGGCAGAGTAAACTAGAAATTCATATCTGACCATGATTTGTAGGAAAAGCCTAAATACTATAGCATTATATATCTTTCTCTTCTCTCTCTGTATGTAATTCACCGCTGCCTTGAATCACGAGTTATACTCGTGATCGACAACTATTACCCTCCCGAATGAGCGTTGAAGAGCTCATACATACCCCGATCTATGGGTAATGTACATGTACAACTTTTTGCCCACTAGAAATGGAGTGCCGGCTCGCTGTCAGCTTGAGTTTCGTGGGATGCCGAATAAGACGAAAATTCTCAACAGTGCAAGGAAAACAAGAGGCCTGGGTTGTATTGAGTGAAAGGGGGAGCACTTGTGGTTGCTCAAAATGATCTCTGTGCAGTGTTAAAAGTGTCTATAGTGAGAAAATTCAAGGGAGTCTAGGCGGATCAGGGAAAAACGGTGACAATTTTGATTCGAATGTTGACATAAACGCAGAGCGCTCTGGAGGCGCTATACCGAAACTAAATGTAAATAGAGGCTTTGAGACCCCAAGGTTAAACGTGAAAATGAAAAGATGAAAAACAATGATACTTCCAATAGTGAAAAAAAGAAGAGATAAATCACAAAATACAGGAAATGTCTGAAAGAATTGAAGAAAACTTAGACGAGGAAAATTTGCAGAAGACTAAGAAATAGAATGAAAACAGATAAAACGAAGAGATAACTCTTAAAGAAATAGTACAACAACAGATGCAGGAAATGCAAAGGATACAATTATTCAAGTAATCAGAGGAAAAGCAAATTGGGTCATATATATATAGTGGATAGAAAAAAGTGTAGTGTAGTATATGGACTAAAGAAAAAACATGGTTTGGTTAAGTACTTGAGAGAAAAAGAAAAAAAAATGGCAAAAACAATTTTAAAAGATGTACAAGACGATGACCGTAAAGTAGAAAAAAAATATAGGAAGTATATAGAATAGGACAATATTCTAAAGAAAGAAATCGACCTTTAAAGATGAAACATAAGAACATAAGAAAATAAGAATAAAGGAGACTGCAAGAGAAAATAAGGCCTACATTAGGCAGCTCCGTATCCATCACCACCTGTCATCCCCATCCATAAAGTTGTCTAATAGTTTTTAAAACAACTGATAGTTTCAGCTCTTACTACATGATTACTAAGTTTATTCCATTCATCGACCACCCTATTAGTAAACCAATTCTTGCCTATTTCCTTCTTAAATATAAATTTGTCCAGTTTATACCCATTACTGCGAGTCCTGCCCTGTTGTTTTATTATGATGACCTTGTTTGCATCACCCTTGTTATAGCCTTTGATCCACTTGAACACTTCTATTAGATCACCCCGCACTCTGCGTCTTTCCAGAGAGTGTAAGTTTAGGTGCCTAAGCCTCTCCTCGTAAGGCAAACTTCCGAGTCCTTGTATCATTTTGGTCATTCTTCTCTGTACTGATTCTAGTGAATTTATGTACATTCTGTAGGACGGAGACCAAAACTATACCGCATAGTCAAGGATGGGTCTAATTATCGCTAGAGTTTAACAATTACCTCTGCACTTCTATTCGTTACCGTCCTAGCAATGAAGCCTAATGCACTGTTAGCTTTATTTCTTGCGCTAATGCACTGCATCCTGGTTTTAAGGTCCGGACTCACCAGAACTCCCAAGTCCTTTTCGCACTCAGATTTTTCTAAAAATCTGTTATCTAAGTTGTATCTATTTCCGGGGTTGTGTAGCCCTACATTTAACATGCTACATTTAGAGATATTGAAGGTCATTTGCCATTTCACCGACCATGTTAACAATTTATTAAGATCATCCTGCAGAATCTCTGCGTCGTCTCCTGACCTAATTAGGCGTCCTATTTTAGTGTCGTCCGCAAACTTACTAACATCACTATTTAACCCATCGTCTAAGTCGTTTATATACATAATGAACAACAAGGGACCCAAAAACCGAGCACTGGGGAACCCCACTAGTAACATTCCCCCAACTGGATTTTACTCCATTTATGGTGACCCGCTGTTTTCTGTTACTAATCCAAGCTCTAATATATTCTAACACTTTTCCTCCTATGCCATGGGCTTTGGTTTTATTTAGTAGTCTCTGGTGTGATTTCTTGTCGAACGCTTTGCTAAAGTCAAGATAAATAACATCGTAATTTTCATTGTTTTCTGACGCCTTATATACTTTAGTGTAAAAGGATAGAAGATTAGTCACACATGACTTACCCTTGGAGAAACCATGCTGTGTATCACGAATTGAATTATGTCTTTCAATGTGTTTTCTGAGTCTATTTACTATTATTGATTCAAGCATTTTTCCTATAACCGATGTCAAACTGATTGGCCTGTAGTTGCATATAGACGATCTATCTCCCTTCTTAAAAACAGGAACAACGTTTGCCTACCTCCAAGCAGTTGGAACAGAACCAGTGTCTACCGATTTATTGAATATATCAGTTAACTGGTCGTAGATTTCAAATTTACACTCCTTAATCATTCTTGGAAACATTTCGTCTGGACCCGGAGATTTTGTAGCTTTAAGTCTTTCAATCTACTTGACTACTTCTTTTTTACTAATGCTGATATGAGATAGACTACTTTCTTCATCCCCTCTGAAAATCTGATCGCAGTCAGATATTTTATCTAACATATCATTAGTAAACATCGATAGAAAATAATTGTTAAACTCCTCACTCATTTTTTCCTACGATTCTATTATGACTTTTTCATTGTTTTTAATTGGGTCTATTCTTTCTTTATTTTTTGTTCTATAGAGGTGAAAGAAACCGTTTGGGTTGGATTCTGCTTGACTGGTAACCTTGATTTTATAATTAAGTTTCGCTGTACATGTATTCCTTTTAACTACCATTGCCATTTCGTTATATCTTGATCTAAGGTGTGATTCCCCGTTTTTTATTTCTACGTAAAGTCCTCTTTTCATTCCGATCTCATGTTTCAATCTGTCCGTCATCCATTTGGGAGTATTACTATTTTCTGTATTGACTTTAGGGGGATAAATGTGTTTTGTGCATTAATATTTAGATCAGTTAGATTGTTATACATTTCTTCGAAATCGCTGACCTGACTGTTTAGCCCTCGCCCCCAAATGATCTGACCCAAGGTATGCATATTACCCTCCGTGACCCAGACCTGACTACCAGCCCCGCAACGAGAATCGAGAATGTCTGAAACGTCCGCCTGGCTTTTCGTATTCAATTTCAAATAGGTTTTTATATTGTCAAAGTTTGCTTTCCTGAAGTCTGGTACTTGAACGTTATTCGTACTTTTTATTTTTCCCAAATAACATTAAATCTTATTTCTTGATGATCGCTAAAGCCTAGACTATCTCCCACTATTACGCTGCTAATTTGGTGCTCATTATTTGTTAGAATTAAGTCCAGGGTATTTTGTCCCCTCGTAGGATCGGTAATCACTTGTTTTAGGAAATTATCCTGTACCACATCTATAAATTTCTTCGCTTCATGACCTCCTATTAAATTTTCCCAGTCAATGTTTGTATAGTTAAAATCTCCCATGATTACAACGTTTTTGTACTACGACACTCTGTGAATTTCATGAATCAGGGGATCACTCTGCTCATTCTGAGGTCTATACAAGACGCCAATAATAACCTTCTTATTCTTACCTATAATCTCTACCCAAATAGATTCCGTACAGTCCTCTTCTTTAATCGAATTGTTGATAATACAGTTTAATGTATTTTTAACGAAAAGTGCTACACCTCCCCCATTCCTGCCGACCCTATCCTTATGTAAAAACTTATAACCTTCTATTTCGATTTCCGGAAGGAAATGTTTATCAGCCATGTTGATCCAGGATTCAGTAATAGCTATAATATCGAAATTCTCTATACATGCTTTACCTCGCAGCAAATTAATTTTGTTAATTATGCTTCTGCTATTTGTACAGTAAACTTTAAATTTATCTTCCCTCCACCTGCTTTGGTGATCCTTTTCACAGTCCCTAAGTTTTTTCTATTGCCTAAACTATATTCCGATACTTCCCCCCTACTCCCACGTAATCTACCCGAAAAAACCTGTATGATGTCTATTTCTCGCTCAAGGGATTCAGCAAGGAGCCGAAATCCTCTGGGTGACAAGTTCACCCCGTCTCTTGTGTATAAGTGATTCTTACCATAAAAGCGGTCCCAGTTGTCGACAAATGCCCATCCATTGGCCTTACAATGTTTTGCCAGCCTGCAATTCATTGCAATAGCCCTGGAATGCCACATGCCTCCAACTCTACGCCTCGGAAGGATTCCACATACTACAGGAACACCTCCCCTATTTCTGATCTTGTCTAGCGCATCCCGGTACCGCGCAAATAATTCCTCACTCCCTAACTTACCTATATCATTTCCTCCGGCACTTAAGCAAACTACTGGGTCCTTACCTTCCCCTACTAAACACTCTTCAATCCTATCTCTAACATCTCCTATGCCCGCGCCGGGGAAACACACCTGCGTCCTATGTTTCCTATCTTTGTCGCAGAAAACCCTGTCTAAATACCTCACTTGACTGTCTCCTACTACCAAAATCTTACCTGTTGGCAGGGATCCAGCGTCTGCCCTTTCCTTCTTCTCTTGGATTTCATTAGTTTCTTCTTCCTGCAGATTCGCCAGCACTTGAAACGAGTTTTTGCATTTCAGTGGGGCTGGTGAGGACTTTTTTCCACTTTTCCGCATCTTATTTTTCACCGTATTCCATCCATGCTCATCGCTAATTTTGTCTTCCGTATTATGGGCCTTCGAGCGGAGAACTCGATTCTCCTCTTTAAGGCTTCAATTCTACTAAGTAGAGATTGTACCTCTTCGGCGCTGAACACAGTAACACATTCACTCGCCATATCGCTAAGATCACAAAGGATAGCAGAAGACATATTGGCAAAATCAGGTAAGTTAGCAATGAGTGAAATTACAAAAATATATTGATAAAAGGAGAAACGAATGATGAGGAAATAGGAGACACTAAGAGATGAAGCTTAAAAAAAAAAAAAAAAAAAAAAAAGAACGGAGACAGAAAACAAGGATATATATTAGAGCGTCTTAGAAATGAGGCTGAGGAAATGGTACCCCTAGGTAAACGAAACGAAAAGAAAAGAAAACGGGAAGTAGAAGAAATTAAAATGGCCTATACCAACATTGACGGATTATACTCAAGATTAAAGAAACTAAATGATTACCTGTCAGATGAAAAAAACAGACATAATGGGAATTGAGGATTATATAATAATTTGATTAAAAACAGGAACGAAAAAGAGGGCGGAATAATCATGTTTTTGGCGAAGGAAAACTTAAATGTGACGAAGGCTACAGAGGATAAAAACGGTGTGGAAATGGCCATGATAAAACTTGAAAACAGCGGCATGAAAAGTAGAAAGTTTGTGGTGATTTATGTGCCCCCAAAATGGGATCTTGGAAAGAGGGTGAACATTCAAAAATGTTAGAAGATACAAGGCATTCATTAAACGAGATGCTGAAGGATGATGGTAACCTGGTACTTATGGGATATTTTAACTGCAAAGAAATCTGTTGGGAAGAGATGACAATGAAAGGCGGAGAGGATCTATGGGGAAATGTATTACTTGACATGACTATAGAACATACAATGATACAATGGGAAAAAGAAAATACCAGATATAGAACTGATAAAGAACCGTCGAGACTAGATTGCATATTTACAACATAAGCTGAAATTGTGAATAAAATTGAATGCAAGAAACTTGTATTTTTATTCACTTTTGTAACCGTAACTTTGTGCTTTCTTCACATGTTAACGCCATCTCATTGTATCTTGGTCCTATAACTAATTCGTCATACCAAACCCCGTAATATGCCTCTATAAAGGCTTGTTAAATCCTTTGAAAATACATATTCTATGTCTTGCATTTCTAGTTGATGCAAAGGAAGAAGTTCCAATGTTCTGTGTTTATAAGGAAAAGTGATTAAAATAAAAGAAGCGTCTGTAAGATGGATATCTTCAGACTCCACCCTGTTGAGCACTGAGTGAGGCGAATCTCTCCAATCGTGAGATGTGTCGTCCATACTCGAATCAATATCTTGATCATGGTACTGAACGATCAATTTCGTATAAACTGTTTGTCAATAGCTTGTGAGTTTTGTATCTCTTGCACTGCTTGGTGTATTGAGAAGCGTGCTGGTCTCGCACTCGCTTAGTTGTGAATTCAAAATCCCGCACTTATCTCCGATTGCCAGCAATGACTGTAACCTACCTCAACAGTCTCTAAAGCGCATAATAGTGCAAAGATGACGGCTTCAATCGCAGCTGCGATCCTAGCATATGCTCCTCATCTGTTCCAGTCATCTGCGCCGTTATATTAGCTCTTTTTGTGTAGGGGTGTTTAGTAATCACGAAACACGTAGAGAAAAATTGATGTCGATTGCATGCAACTACCAACTATTGTGTGCTTATGTGCATGCTTGTATGCAAGCTGTGTATGTGTACAAGCATGCAAGCATAGTTGTGTGGGCTCAAACATAAAACATACGTCCTTTACATGCACTTCCGCTTGCTCCGTTACAGTCGCGACTTTCACTCTTACTAGGTGACGATGTTCACTGACGAATTTTATAATCCCAAGTGCACATATGGGTCAGCTGTTTATTAATTTTGGAGGGGCATGAAGTGTTCGTTTTATCACTTGGCTCTTTTGAGCACCACGAATGAATGTAGTTGTTATTAGAGGAATTTCTTTTAGAAAATGTCTGGGCCTGTCCGGGATTTGAACCCGGGACCTCTCGCACCCTAAGCGAGAATCATACCCCTAGACCAACAGGCCAAGTTATAAGCTATTTATAGTATTAGGTAAATTATATAACTCTTTTGAGACTTGTAGAAAAGTGCTAGGAAGAGGAGACTTGCAGAACCTACCAGTGGGAAAAAAGAGTGATAGTACTAGTTGACCTTTGGAAAAGGAATTTGGACTGAAACGTTTGAAACGGATGTTTGGAACTTAAAAGAGACAGAAACAAATTTAGATATGTTTGAGATTAAGGGCTACATGGTTGGATAGAGTGAGAAATGAGGAGGTGAGGAGGAGAGCGTGGTTGGAAAGGATGCTGGTAGATAGGACATATGAAAGAGTATTTGGATGGTTTGGACACCTGGAAAGAATGAGCGAAGAAAAAAAGATAGCAAAAGAGGTGTGGAAATCGGAGGTAGATGGAGTGAACTTGAGGGGACGACTGAGGATGAGATGGATGGTGGGATGAAAAGAACTTTGAGTAAGAGGGGATTGCCTGTTGAGCAAGGAAGAGAGAAGACAAAGGATAGGGGTGATCGGAGGATGATTGTGTATGGATGATATTTTGACGTAGCTCGAAGAGTTTCTACCCGACTTCTCAATTTTCCACATGAGGGATCGGGTTTGATGCATAAGTAAAGCGGCCCTGTACTGGATGTGCCGGGCAGTGGGCAGGAGACGGATGACCATTCATCCACAAGGAGCTAAGATGAGAGAGAAACAAGGGTGGTGGATGGGAGTGGGTGCATCCCTTTGACTGAGTTACCTCCCTTATAAGGGAGAAGAAGCCTTTGGTATACAGATAGACATAGATAGGGATGAATAACATTTCCACTACACTACACTAGTGTTGCGCTGATGCACGCGCGCGCTGTGTACAGGTTTGCGGAGGTTTTTAGATAAAGTATATAACAATGAAGAAATTAGTTTTATCTGATATGAAAATGATTATCTTCTCAGTTACTTAAAATTCCTCGTGTCCTGTGTCACTCTTATTGAGTGAGGACGTTCACTGTAAATTTTTATGACCCAAAGTACGGATATGGATAAGTTGTTTCTTCATTTCGAATAAGTATCAAGTGTTCTTATTTTATCACTGGTTTATTATTATGAACAAATTAAAGAGTCTCCTGGTGCTTACAGAATTTTCCCAGAAAACACTGGGGCTGACCGGGATTTGAACCCGGGACCTCTCGCACCCAAAGCGAGAATCATACCCCTAGACCATCAGGCCAAGGTTACAGATACTGTGTAGAGATAAGTACTATATGTAACTTTTGTAATGTTAGAGTCTTGAGGGCTATAAATGACTAGAAAAGAGATTCTCTATCTTCTTAATCTGAATACAGTGCAATGGCTTCATGAACGTAGGTCATATGGGAGTTTGCAATACTTTTAGCAATTTGAATTCATTCCTTAATTTGGCCTTCTCCATTCTCCCTCCGGTTCTCTCCGAGTACTCACTCAAACCCACACAATTGGTCTTCCCTGTGTTCCTTTCCTGCGTTCTTATCACAGCACGCATTTGCCTCACATACTCTTATACAGCAAGATACGCTGTTTCCTATAACAAATTCATTACACTGGAGGATACAATGTACCTGAACAGTCACCGCATAAATTCTTTTATCTATTTTATTTCTAACTTATATTTCAATATTATAAAAAAAAATTAAGCCTCGCTTATTCGGATGACTTTAGATCCCGAGGGTTTCTTTCCTGAATGAGATGAGCAACTCCAAACTTGATATATCATATATATATTGTATTTGTCTATGTGAAATAGGCAGACTAAATTAGAAATTCATATCCAACCATGATTTGTAGGAAAAGCCTAAATAGTATACCATTGTATATCTTTCTCTTCTCTCTCTATATGTAATTCACCGTTGTCTTGAATCACGAGTTATACTCGTGATCGACAACTATCACCCTCCCTAATGGGAGTTCAAGAGCTCATACATAGCCCGATGTATGGGTAATGTACATGTACAACTTTTTGCCCACTAGAAATGGAGTGCCGGCTCGCTGTCAGCTTGAGTTTCGTGGGATGCCGAATAAGACGGAAACTCTCAACAGTGCAAGGAAAACAAGAGGCCTGGGTTGTATTGAGTGGGAGGGGGAGCACTTGTGGTTGCCCAAAATGATCTCTGTACAGTGTTGAAAGTGTCTAGTGAAAAAATGCAAGGGAATCCAGGCGGGTCAGGGGAAAACGGCGACCATTATGATTCGAATGTTGACATGAACGCAGAGCCCTCTGGAGGCGCTATACCGAAACTAAATCTAAATACTCTATAGGCTTTGAGACCCCAAGGTTAAACGTGAAAATGAAAAGATGAAAAAAAAAAAAAATGATACTACTAGTAGTGAGAATAAAAAAAAAAAAGAGATAAATCACAAACTACAGGCAATGTCTGAAGGAATTGAAGAAAACTTAGCTGATGAAAATTTGCAGATGATTAGAAAATACAATGAAAACAGAGAAAACGAAGAGATGATTTTTAAAGAAATAATACAACAACAGATGCAGGAAATGCAAAGGATACAATTATTCAAGTAATCAGAGGAAAAGCAAATTGGGTAAGAGATACAGTGGATGGAAAAAAAGTGTATCGCAGTATATGGACAAAAAAAAAAAAAAAAATGGTTTGGTTAGGTACTTGAGAGAAAAAGCAGAATAAGAAATGGCAAAAACAATTCTAAAAGAAGTACAAGTCGATGATAAGAAGTAGAAAAAATAGAAGAAGTATATAGAATGGGACAATATTCTGAAAAAAGAAACGATACTTAAAGATAAAACTAAGATCACAAATGGTAGCAGAAAACTTATTTGGAAAATCAGGTAAGTTAGCAAAGAGTGACCATTACAACAATTGATAAAAATGGAAACGAATGATGAGGAAAGAGAAGACGCTAAGAGATGAAGCTTAAAAAAAAAAAAAAAAAAAAAAAACGGAGACTGAAAGCACGGAGTTCTATTGGAGAGTCTTAGACATAAGGCCGAGAAATTGTGCACCAAGGTAAGCGGAACGAAAGAAAAAGAAAACGGGAAGTAGAAGAAATTTAGATGGCCTATACTAATAGGGACGGATTAATCTCAGGATTGAATGAACTAAATGATTACCTGTCAGATGAAAAAACAGACATAATGGGAATTGTGGAGACGAAATTAAAGGGTTCACTATCACCAAATATATAATTATTGGATTAAACACAGAAACGAGAAACAGGGATGAGGAATCATGTTTTTGGTTAATAAAAACTTAAATGTGGCGAAGGTTCCAGAGGATAAAAACAATGTGGAAATGATCATTATAAAAGTTGAAGACAGAGACATAAAAAGTAGAAACTTTGTGGTGATGTATGTGCCCCCAAAAACGGCGCTTGGAAAGAGGGTGAGCATGCAAAAATGTTAAAAAATACAAGGCATCCATAAACGAGATGCTGAAGGATGGAGGTAGCCTGATGCTTATGAGAAATTTTAACTGCAAAGAAATCTGTTGGGAAGAGATGACAGTGAAAGGCGGAGATCTATGGGGAAATGTATTATTTGACATGACTATAGAACCTACAATGACACAATGGGCAATAAAAATACTAGATTTAGAATTAATGAAGAACCGTCGAGACTAGATTTTATATTTACAACATAAGCTGAAATTGTGAATAGAATTGAATGCAAGAAACTTGTATTTTTATTCACTTTTGTAACCGTAACTTTGTGCTTTCTTCACATGTTAACGCCATCTCATTGTATCTTCGTCCTATAACCAATTCGTCATACCAAACCCCGTAATATGCCTTTACGAAGGCTTGTTTAATTCTTTGAAAATACATATTCTATATCTTGCATTTCTAGTTGATGCAAAGGAAGAAGTTCCAATGTTCTGTGTTTATAAGGAAAAGTGATTAAAATAAAAGAAGCGTCTGTAAGATGGATATCTTCAGACTCCACCCTGTTGAGCACTGAGTGAGGCGAATCTATCCAATCGTGAGATGTGTCGTCCATACTCGAATCAACATCTTGATCATGGTACTGAACGATCAATTTCGTATAAACTGTTTGTCAATAGCTTGTGAGTTTTGTATCGCTTGCACTGTATGGTGTATTGAGAAGCGTGCTGGTTTCGCACTCGCTTAGTTGTGAATTCAAAATCCCGCACTTATCTCCGATTGCCAGCATTGACTGTAACCTACCTCAATAGTCTCTAAAGCGCATAATAGTGCAGATATGACGGCTTCAATCGCAGCTGCGAGCCTGGCATATGCTCCTCATCTGTTCCAGTCATCTGCGCCGTTATATTAGCTCTTTTTGTGTAGGGGTGTTTAGTAATCACGAAACACGTAGAGAAAAAATTGATGTCGATTGCATGCAACTACCAACTATTCCATGCTTATGTGCATGTAAACATACGTCCTTTACATGCACTTCCGCTTGCTCCGTTACAGTCGCAACTTTCACTCTTACTAGGTGACGATGTTCACTGACGAATTTTATAATCCCAAGTGCACATATGGGTCAGCTGTTTATAAATTTTGGAGGGGCATGACGTGTTCTTTTTATCACTTGGCTCTTTTGAGCACCATGAATAAATGTAGTTGTTATTAGAGGAATTTCTTTTAGAAAAGACTGGGCCTGTCCGGGATTTGAACCCGGGACCTCTCGCACCCTAAGCGAGAATCATACCCCTAGACCATCAGGCCAAGTTATAAGCTATTTATAGTATTAGGTAAATTATATAACTCTTTTGAGACTTGTAGAAAAGTGCTAGGAAGAGGAGACTTGCAGAACCTACCAGTGGGAAAAAAGAGTGATAGTACTAGTTGACCTTTGGAAAGGGAATTTGGACTGAAACGTTTAAAACGTTTTAGAATCTATTATTGCATCGTTTTTCAAGGATGGGAGGCAAATATCTTGAATTTTGGAATAAAGTGACTATTAGAATAGGAAAACTAAAGAACCAGATATATATTGCCCTCGCGAAGTGAACGAAGCTGGAGACAATCAGCTGAAAAAGATATATTGATAAGATAAAAAGATTTGTAGTCGACCTTGTTCAGTACTGACTGAGGCGAATCATTCCAAATACGGGATACTCCATATTCGGTCGAGTGAACAAAAATTCTAAAACCAGCAGCTCAAGTGTAGTTGGAGCATCATGAACATGGTACAGAACACTTAATTCCATATAATCTGTTTTCTAAATCGCGTAGATCTGTGTCCTGCCCGATCTTCCTGGCCGCACATTCCTATCTACAAATAAATAATAGGCATCTAGGAATGGATGCAGAGATTGCATGAAGGGGTGATTGTGCCTACGACTCTATATGCTGCGGATGTTTGGAACTTAAAAGAGACAGAAACAAATTTAGATAAGTTTGAGATTAAGGGCTACAAGGTTGGATAGAGTGAGAAATGAGGAGGTGAGGAGGAGAGCGTGGTTGGAAAGGATGCTGGTAGATAGGACTTATGAAAGAGTATTTGGATGGTTTGGACACATGAAAAGACTGAGCGAAGAAAACAAGATAGCAAAAGAGGTGTGGAAATCGGAGGTAGATGGAGTGAACTTGAGGGGACGACTGAGGATGAGATGAATGGTGGGATGAAAGAAACTTTGAGTAAGAGGGGATTGCCTGTTGAGCAAGGAAGAGAGAAGGCAGGGCATAGGGGTGAGTGGAAGATGGCTGTGTATGGGTGATATTTTGATGTAGCCCGAAGAGTTTCTACCCGACTTCTCAATTTTCCACATGAGGGAACGGGTGAGGGGGGGTCTGATGCGTAAGTAAAGCGGCCCTGTACTGGATGTGCTGGGCAGTGGGCAGGAGACAGAAATGACCCTTCATCCACAAGAAGCTAAGATAAGAGAGTAACAAGGGTGGTGGATGGGAGTGGGTGCATCCCTTTGACTGAGTTACCTCCCTTATAAGGAAGAAGAAGCCCTTGGTATATAAATAGACATAGATAGGGATGAATAACATTTCCACTACACGCAGAATAGAAAAATATCGCATGCCTGTATGTATTAATTAGTGTTGCGCTGATGCACGCGCGCGCTGTGTACAGGTTTGCGGAGGTTTTTAGATAAAGTATATAACAATGAAGAAATTAGTTTTATCTGATATGAAAATGATTATCTTCTCAGTTACTTAAAATTCCTCGTGTCCTGTGTCACTCTTATTGAGTGAGGACGTTCACTGTAAATTTTTATGACCCAAAGTACGGATATGGATAAGTTGTTTCTTCATTTCGAATAAGTATCAAGTGTTCTTATTTTATCACTGGTTTATTATTATGAACAAATTAAAGAGTCTCCTGGTGCTTACAGAATTTTCCCAGAAAACACTGGGGCTGACCGGGATTTGAACCCGGGACCTCTCGCACCCAAAGCGAGAATCATACCCCTAGACCATCAGGCCAAGGTTAAAGTTGTAATGTAGAGATAAGTACTATATGTAACTTTTGTAATGTTAGAGTCTTGAGGGCTATAAATGACTAGAAAAGAGAATCTCTATCTTCTTAATCTGTATACAGTGAAATGGCTTCATGAATGTAGGTCATATGGGAGTTTGCAATACTTTTAGCTATTTGAATTCTGTTCTTAATTTAGCCTTCTCCATTCTCCCTCCGGTTCTCTCCGAGTACTCACTCAAACCCACATAATTGGTCTTTCCTGTGTTCCTTTCCTGCGCTCTTATCACAGAACGCATTTGCCTCACATACTCTTATACAGCAAGATACGCTGACCCTATAACAAATTCATTACACTGGAGGATACAATGTACCTCAACAGTCACCACATAAATTCTTTTATCTAATTTATTTCTAGCTTATATTTTAATATTATTAAAATAAATTAAGCTTCGCTTATTTGGATGACTTTAGATCCCGAGGGTTTCTTTCCTGAATGAGATGAGCAACTCCAAACTTGATATATCATATATGTATATATATATATATATATATATATATATATATATATATATATATATATATATATATATATTGTATTTGTCTATGTGAAATAGAAATTCATATCCGACCATGATTCGTAGAAAAAGCCTAAATAATATGGCATTATATATCTTTCTCTTCTCTCTCTGTATGTAATTCACCGTTGTCTTGAATCACGAGTTATACTCGTAATCGACAACTATTACCCTCCCGAATGAGAGTTCAGAGCTCATATACAGCCCGATGTATGGATAATGTACATGTACAACTTTTTGCCCACTAGAAATGGAGTGCCGGCTCGCTGTTAGCTTGAGTTCTGTAGGCTGCCGAGTAAGATGAAAATTCTCAACAGTGCAAGGAAAGCAAGAGGCCTGGGTTGTATTGAGTGGGAGGGGGAATACTTGTGATTGCCCAAAATGATCTCTGTGCAGTGTCAAAAGTGTCTATAGTGAGAAAATGCAAGGGAATCCAGGTGGATCAGGGGAAAACGGTGACAACTTTGATTCGAATGTTGACATAGACGCAGAGCCCTCAGGAGGTGCTATACCAAAACTAAATGTAAATAGAGGCTTTGAGACCCCAAGGTTAAACGTGAAAATGAAAAGATGGAAAACAATGATACTCCCAATAATGAGAATGAAAAAAAGAGGTAAATCACAAAACACAGGTAATGTCTGAAAGAATTAAAGAAAACTTCGGTGAGAAAATTTGCAGATTAAGAAATGGAATGAAAACAGAGAAAACGAAGAGATAATCAAAGAAAAAGCAAATTGGGTCATATATATATAGTGGATAGAAAAAAGTGTAGTGTAGTATATGGACTAAAGAAAAAACATGGTTTGGTTAAGTACTTGAGAGAAAAAGAAAAAAAAATGGCAAAAACAATTTTAAAAGAAGTACAAGACGATGACCATAAAGTAGAAAAAATATATATATATAGGAAATATAAATAGTGGGACATATTCTAAACAAAGAAATCGACCTTTAAAGATAAAACTAAGATCACAAATGGTAGCAGAAGACGTACTGGCAAAATCAGGTAAGTTAGCAAAGAGTGACCATTACAACAATTGATAAAAATGGAAACGAATGATGAGGAAAGAGAAGACGCTAAGAGATGAAGCTTAAAAAAAAAAAAAAAAAAAAAAAACGGAGACCGAAAACAAGGAGATTTATTGGAGAGTATCAGACATGAGGCTGAGAAAATGGTGCACCAAGGTAAGTAGAAGAAATTAAAGAATGGCCTATACTAATATAGACGGATTAATCTTGGGATTGAGTGAACTAAAAGATAACCTATCAGAAGAAAAAACAGACATAATGGGAATTGTAAAGACGAAATTAAGCGGGTCACTACCACCTAATAGTGCTGGACATGGGTTATATAATTATTGGATTAAAAACAGAAACGAGAAACAGGGCGGATTAATCATGTTTTTGGTCAAGAACAAATTAAATGTGACGAGGGTTACAGAGGGTAAAAACAGTGTGGAAATGATCATGATAAAAGTTGAAGACAGCGACATGAAAAGTAGAAAGTTTGTGGTAATTTATGTGCCCCCAAAAACGGGCGCTTGGAAAAAGGACGAACATGCAAAAATGTTAGAAGATACAAGACATTCATCAAACGATATACTGAAGGATAGAGGTAACAGGTACGTATGGGAGGTTTTAACTGCAACGAAATCTATTGGGAAGAGATGACAGTGAAAGGCGGAGATCTATGGGGATAAGTATTACTTGACATGACCATAGAACATACAATGATACAATGGGTCAAAGAAAATACCAGATACAGAAGCAATGAAGAACAGTCGAGACTGGATTTAATATTTCCAACAGAACCTGAAATTGTGAATAAAATTGAATACAAGACACTTGTGTTTTTATTCACTTTTGTAACCGTAAATTTGTGCTTTCTTCACATGTTAACGCCATCTCATTGTATCTTGGTCCTATAACTAATTCGTCATACCAAACCCCGTAATATGCCTCTACGAAGGCTTGTTTAGTTCTTTGAAAATACATATTATATGTCTTGTATTTCTAGTTGATGCAAAGGAAGAAGTTCCAATGTTCTATGTTTATAAGGAAAAGTGATTAAAATAAAAGAAGCGTCGTTAAGATGGATGTCTGCAGACTCCATGCTGTTGAGCACTGAGTGAGGCGAATCTCTCCAAACGTGAGATGCGTGGTCCATACTCGAGTCAACATCTTGATCATGGTACTGAACAATAACAATCAATTTCGTATAAACTGTTTGTCAATAGCTTGTGAGTTTTGTATCTCTTGCACTGTATGGTGTATTGAGAAGCGTGCTGGTTTCGCACTCGCCTAGTTGAGTGATTCTAATCCCGCACTTATCTCCGATTGCCAGCAATGACTGTAACCTACCCCAACAGTCTCTAAAGCGCATAATACTGCAAAGATGACGGCTTCAATCGCAGCTGCGAGCCTGACATATGCTCCTTATCTGTTCCAGTCATCTGCGCCGTTATATTAGCTCTTTTTGTGTAGGGGTGTTTAGTAATCACGAAACACGTAGAGAAAAAATTGATGTCGATTGCATACAACTACCAACTATTCCGTGCTTATGTGCATGCTTGTATGCAAGCTGTGTATGTGTACAAGCATGCAAGCATAGTTGTGTGGGCTCAAACATAAAACATACGTCCTTTACATGCACTTCCGCATGCTCCGTTACAGTCGCGACTTTCACTCTTACTAGGTGACGCTGTACACTGAAGAATTTTATAATCCCAAGTGCACATATGGGTCAGCTGTTTATTAATTTTGGAGGGGCATGAAGTGTTCGTTTTATCACTTGGCTCTTTTGAGCACCATGAATGAATGTAGTTGTTATTAGAGGAATTTCTTTTAGAAAAGACTGGGCCTGACCGGGATTTGAACCCGGGACCTCTCGCACCCTAAGCGAGAATCATACCCCTAGACCATCAGGCCAAGTTATAAGCTATTTATAGTATTAGGTAAATTATATAACTCTTTTGAGACTTGTAGAAAAGTACCAGGAAGAGGAGACTTGCAGAACCTACCAGTGGAAAAAAAGAGTGATAGTACTAGTTGACCTTTGGAAAGGGCATTTGGACTGAAACGTTTGAAACGTTTTAGAATCTATTATTGCATAGTCTTTCAAGGATGGGAGGCAAATATCTTGAATTTTGGAATAAAGTGACTATTAGAATAGGAAAACAAAGGAACTAGATATATATTGCCCTGGCGAAGTGAACGAAGCTGGAGACAATCAGCTGAAAAAGATATATTGATAAGATAAAAAGATTTGTAGTCGACCTTGTTCAGTACTGACTGAGGCGAATCATTCCAAATACGGGATACTCCATATTCGGTCAAGTGAACAAAAATTCTAAAACCAGCAGCTCAAGTGTAGTTGGAGCATCATGAACATGGTACAGAACACTTAATTCCATATAATCTGTTTTCTAAATCGCGTAGATCTGTGTCCTGCCCGATCTTCCTGGCCGCACATTCTTATTTACATATAAATAATTGGCATCTAGGAATAGATGCAAATATTGCATGGAGGGGTCATTGTGCCTACGATTATATATGCTGCGGATGTTTGGAACTTAAAAGAGACAGAAACAAATTGGATAGAGTGAGAAATGAGGAGGTGAGGCGGAGAGCGAGGATGGAAAGGATGCTGGTAGATAGGACTTATGAAAGAGTATTTGGATGGTTTGGACACCTGGAACGACTGAGCGAAGAAAACAAGATAGCAAAATAGGTGTGGAAAACAGAGGTGGATGGAATGAACTTGAGGGGACGACTGAGGATTGAATGGATGGATAGATGGGATGAAAGGGACTTTGAGCAAGAGGGGAATGCCTGTTAAGCAAGGAAGAGAGCAGACAAAGGATAGGGGTGATCGGAGGATGATTGTGTATGGATGATATCTTGATGTAGCTCGAAGAATTTCTACCCAACTTCTCAATTTTCCACATGAGGGAACGGGTGAGGGGGGGTTTGATACGTAAGTAAAGCGGCCCTGTACTGGATGTGCCAGGCAGTGGGGAGGAGACAGGAATGACCCTTCATCCACAAGGAGCTAAGATAAGAGAGAAACAAGGGTGGTGGATGATAGCAGATAGAAGTGGGAATGGGTGCATGCCTTTGACTTGGGTACCTCCCTTATAAGGGGGAAGAATCCCTTGGTTTATAGATAGACATAGATAGGGATGAATAACATTTCCACTACACGCAGAATAGAAAAATATCGCATGCCTGTAGGTATTAATTAGTGTTGCGCTGATGCACGCGCTCACTGTGTACAGGTTTGCGTTTTTTTTTAGATAAAGTATATAACAATGAAAAAATTAGTTTTATCTGATATGTAAATGATTATCTTCTCAATTACTTAATATTCCCCGTGTCGTTTGTCACTCTTATTGAGTGAAGACGTTCACTGTAGATTTTTATGACCCTAAGTATGGATATGGATAAGTTGTTTCTTCATTTCGAATAAGTATCAAGTGTTCTTATTTTATCACTGGTTTATTATTATGAACAAATTAAAGAGTCTCCTGGTGCTTACAGAATTTTCCCAGAAAACACTGGGGCTGACCGGGATTTGAACCCGGGACCTCTCGCACCCAAAGCGAGAATCATACCCCTAGACCATCAGGCCAAGGTTACAGATACTGTGTAGAGATAAGTACTATATGTAACTTTTGTAATGTTAGAGTCTTGAGGGCTATAAATGACTAGAAAAGAGAATCTCTATCTTCTTAATCTGTATACAGTGAAATGGCTTCATGAATGTAGGTCATATGGGAGTTTGCAATACTTTTAGCTATTTGAATTCTGTTCTTAATTTAGCCTTCTCCATTCTCCCTCCGGTTCTCTCCGAGTACTCACTCAAACCCACATAATTGGTCTTTCCTGTGTTCCTTTCCTGCGCTCTTATCACAGAACGCATTTGCCTCACATACTCTTATACACCAAGATACGCTGATCCTATAACAAATTCATTACAATGGAGGATACAATGTACCTCAACAGTCACCACATAAATTCTTTTATCTATTTTATTTCTATCTTATATTTTAATGTTATTTAAAAAATTAAGCTTCGCTTATTTGGATGATTTTAGATCCCGAGGGTTTCTTTTCTGAATGAGATGAGCAACTCCAAACTTGATATATCATATATATATACAGTATATATATATATATATATATATATATATATATATATATATATATATATTGTATTTGTCTATGTGAAATAGGCAGAGTAAACTACAAATTCATATCCGACCATGATTTGTAGGAATAGCCTAAATACTATACCATTGTATATCTTTCTCTTCTATCTCTGTATGTAATTCACCGCTGTCTTGAATCACGAGTTATGCTCGTGATCGACAACTATTACCCTCCCGAATAAGAGTTCAAGAGCTCATACATAGCCCGATCTATGGGTAATGTACATGTACAACTTTTTGCCCACTAGAAATGGAGTGCCGGCTCGCTGTCAGCTTGAGTTTCGTGGGATGCCGAATAAGACGAAAATTCTCAACAGTGCAAGGAAAACAAGAGGCCTGGGTTGTATTGAGTGAGAGGGGGAGCACTTGTGGTTGCTCAATATGATCTCTGTGCAGTGTTAAAAGTGTCTATAGTGAGAAAATTCAAGGGAGTCTAGGCGGATCAGGGAAAAACGGTGACAATTTTGATTCGAATGTTGACATAAACGCAGAGCGCTCTGGGGGCGCTATACCGAAACTAAATGTAAATAGAGGCTTTGAGACCCCAAGGTTAAACGTGAAAATGAAAAGATGAAAAACAATGATACTACTAGTAGTGAGAATAAAAAAAAAAAAGAGGTAAATCACAAAATACAGGCAATGTCTGAAGGAATTGAAGAAAACTTAGCTGAGGAAAATTTGCAGATGATTAAAAAATGCAATGAAAACAGAGAAAACGAAGAGATAGCTTTTAAAGAAATAGTACAACAACAGATACAGGAAAACGCAAAGGACACAATTATTCAAGTAATCAATGAAAATGCAAAATGGGTAAGAGATACAGCGGATAGAAAAAGTGTATTGTAGTATATGGACTAAAGGAACAACATGGTTTGGTTAGGTACTCGAGAAAAAAGGGGCAAAAACAATTCTAAAAGAAGTACAAGACGATGATCAAGAAGTAGGAAAAGAAATAGAGGAAGTATATACTCGTATAGTAGGACAATATTCTAAAGAAAGAAATCGACATCTAAAGATAAATCTAAGATCCCAAATGGTAGCAGAAGACATACTGGCAAAATCAGGTAAGTTAGCAAAGACTGACCATTACAACAATATATTGATAAAAAGAGAAACGAATGATGAGGAAATAGAAGACACTAAGAGATGAAGCTTAAAAAAAAAAAAAAAAAAAAAAAAGAACGGAGACAGAAAACAAGGAGATCTATTAGAGCGTCTTAGATATGAGGCTGAGAAAATGGAGCACCAAGGTAAGCGAAACGAAAAGAAAAGAAAACGGGAAGTAGAAGAAAATTAAAAATGGCCTGTGCTAATATCGACGGATTAATCTCAGGATTGAATAAACTAAATGATTACCTGTCAGATGAAAAAACAGACATAATGGGAATTGTGGAGACGAAATTAAAGGGTTCACTATCACCAAATATATAATTACTGGATTAAAAACAGAAATGAGAAACAGGGCGGAGGAATTATGTTTTTGGCCAAGAAAAACTTCAATGTGACGAAGGTCACAGAGGGTAAAAACAGTGTGGAAATACAGATACATACATACACATACCAAGATTTTCCCCCTTTACTAGGGAGGTAGCCAAAAAGGAAAAGGCATAAAATCATTCCCATCCATTCCATCCCTGAAAACACTCCACACCCCTCCACCCTCCCTCCCATCTTAGCACCTCCTAGATGACGGGTCATCCCTGCACCCTGTCCACTGCCCTGGGTCAGAAGCAGTGTCGCAAGACACAGCACATCCACAGCAAGGCCGCTTCATTAAATCGGCGACCCCCCCTCTCCTTCCCCCCATATAAAGGAGAGGACGGGGAGAAATCCCTTCGGGCTGCGTCAAAATTTTGCTCACACACACTACCTCACCCCCCCCCATCCCCCCGTCCATTCCACCTCATGCATCACAACATCTTCCATATACAACCATTCTCCATTCACCCCTGTCTTCTGTCCTCTCCCGTCCTTCCTCAACAGACATTCCCCTCTTCCCCAAAGCCCCCTTCACCCCATCCATCCATCTCATCCTAGGACGTCCCCTCATGTTCACTCCCTCCACATTTGCCTTCCATACCTCCTTTACTAGTCTTTTTTCACTCATTCTTTCCATGTGTCCAAACCATCCTAATATTCTTTCATCAACCCTATCTCCCAGCTCCCTTTCCACCCCTGTTCTCCTCCTCACCTCCTCTCATTTCTCACTCTATCTAGCCTAATATCCCCCATCATACTTCTCAGACACTTCATCTCAAACACATTCAAACTCCTTCTCTCTTCCCCTCTTATGTTCCATGTTTCTACTCTATACAGTGCTGTTGGCACAATCACTCCTTCATACAGTCTCCTCTTAGCATCCATTCCCAAATTTCTATTCCTCATTACGCTTTTTAATGAAATGTGGAAATGATCATGATAAATGTGGAAATGATCATGATAAAAATTGAAGACAGAGACGTTAGAAGTAGAAAGTTTGTGGTGATTTATGTGTCCCCAGAAGCGGGCGTTTGGAAAGAGGGCGAGCATGTAAAATATTAGAAGATACAAGGCATCCATAGGGCGAGATGCTGAAGGATGGCGGTAACCTAGTGCTTATGGGAAATTTTAACTGCAAAGTAATCTGTTGGGAAGAGATGACAGTGAAAGGCGGAGATCTATCGGGAAATGTATTATTTGACATGACTATAGAACATACAATGAAACAATGGGTAAAAGAAAATGCCAGATATAGAAGTAATGAAGAACCGTCGAGACTAGATTTTATATTTACAACATAAGCTGAAATTGTGAATAAAATTGAATACAAGACACTTGTGTTTTTATTCACTTTTGTAACCGTAACTTTGTGCTTTCTTCACATGTTAACGCCATCTCACTGTATCTTGGTCCTATAACTAATTCGTCATACCAAACCCCGTAATATGCCTCTACGAAGGCTTGTTTAATTTTTTGAAAATACATATTCTATAAGAACATAAGAACATAAGAAATAAAGGAGACTGCAAAAGACCATAAGGCCTACACTAGGCAGCTCCGTATCCATCACCACCTGTCATCCCCATCCATAAAGTTGTCTAATCGTTTTTTAAAACAACTGATAGTTTCAACGCTTACTACATGGTTACTAAGTTTATTCCATTCATCGACCACCCTATTAGTAAACCAATTCTTGCCTATTTCCTTCTTAAATCTAAATTTGTCCAGTTTATACCCATTACTGCGAGTCCTGCCCTGTTGTTTTATCATGATGACCTTATTTGCATCACCTTTGAACACTTCTATTAGATCACCCCGCACTCTGCGTCTTTCCAGAGAGTGTAAGTTTAGGTGCCTAAGCCTCTCTTCGTAAGGCAAATTTCCGAGTCCTTGTATCATTTTGGTCATTCTTCTCTGTACTGATTCTAGTGAATTTATGTCCATTCTGTAGGACGGAGACCAAAACTGTACCGCATAGTCAAGGATGGGTCTAACTATCGCTAGATAGAGTTTAATAATTACCTCTGCACTTCTATTCGTTACCGTCCTAGCAATGAAACCTAATGTCCTGTTAGCTTTATTTCTGGCGCTAATGCACTGCTTCCTGGTTTTAAGGTCCGGACTCACCAGAACTCCCAAGTCCCTCTCGCACTCAGATTTTTTTTAAAAACGTGTTATCTAAGCTGTATCTATTTTCGGGGTTGTGTAGCCCTACGTTTAACACGCTACACTTAGAGATATTGAAGTTCATTTGCCATTTCACCGACCATGTTAACAGCTTATTAAGGTCATCCTGCAGAATCTGGGCGTCGTCTCCTGACCTAATTAGGCGTCCTATTTTAGTGTCGTCCGCAAACTTACTAACATCACTATTTAACCCTTCGTCTAAGTCGTTTATATACATAATGAACAACAAAGGAACCAAAACCGAGCCCTGGGGGACCCCGCTAGTAACATTGCCCCACCTAGATTCTATTTCATTTATGGTGACCCGCTATTTTTTGTTACTAATCCAAGCTCTAATCCATTCTAACACTTTTCCTCCTATGCCATGGACTTTGATTTTATTTAGTAGTCTCTGGTGTGGCACTTTGTCGAACGCTTTGCTAAAGTCAAGGTAAATAACATCGTAATTTACATTGTTGTCTGAAGCCTTATATACCTTAGTGTAAAAGGATAGAAGATTAGTCACACATGACTTACCCTTGGAGAAACCATACTGTGAAACACGAATTAAATTATGCCCTTCAATGTGTTCTATGTCTTGCATTTCTAGTTGATGCAAAGGAAGAAGTTCCAATGTTCTGTGTTTATAAGGAAAAGTGATTAAAATAAAAGAAGCGTCTGTAAGATGGATATCTTCAGACTCCACCCTGTTGAGCACTGAGTGAGGCGAATCTCTCCAACCGTGAGATGCGTGGTCCATACTCGAGTCAACATTTTGGTCACGGTACTGAACAATCAATTTCGTATAAACTGTTTGTCAATAGCTTATGAGTTTTGTATCGCGTGCACTGCATGGTGTATTGAGAAGCGTGCTGGTCTCGCACTCGCTTAGTTGTGGATTCAAATCCCGCACTTCTCTCCGATTGCCAGCAATGACTGTAACCTACCCCAACAGTACCTAAAACGCTTAATAAAGGAGACTGTAAGAGACCATAATGCCTACACTAGGCAGCTCCGTATCCATCACCACCTGTCATCCCCATCCATAAAGTTATCTAATAGTTTTTTAAAACAACTGATAGTTTCAGCGCGTACTACATGGTTACTAAGTTTATTCCATTCATCGACCACCCTATTAGTAAACCAATTCTTGCCCATTTCCTTCTTAAATCTAAATTTGTCCAGTTTATACCCATTACCGCGAGTCCTGCCCTGTTGCTTTATTATGATGACCCTGTTTGCATCACCTTTGATCCACTTGAACACTTCTTTTAGATCACCCTACACTCTGCGTCTTTCCAGAGAGTGTAAGTTAAGGTGCCCAAGCCTCTCTTCGTAAAGCAAATTTCTAAGTCCATATATCATTTTGGTCATTCTTCTCTGTACTGATTCTAGTGAATTTGTCCATTCTGTAGGACGGAGACCAAAACTGTACCGCATAGTCAAGGATGTGTCTAACTATCGCTAGATAAAGTTTAATAATTACCTCTGCACTTCTATTCGTTACCGTCCTAGCAATGAAACCTAATGTTCTGATAGCTTTATTTCTGGCGCTAATGCACTGCTTCCTGGTTTTAAGGTCCGGACTCACCAGAACTCCCAAGTCCCTCTCGCACTCAGATTTGTCTAAAAACGTGTTATCTAAGCTGTATCTATTTTTGGGGTTGTGTAGCCCTACGTTTAACACGCTACACTTAGAGATATTGAAGTTCATTTGCCATTTCACCGACCATGTTAACAATTTATTAAGATCATCCTGCAGAATCTGGGCGTCGTCTCCTGACCTAATTAGGCGTCCTATTTCAGTGCCGTCCGCAAACTTACTAACATCACTATTTATCCCATCGTCTTAGTCGTTTACGTACATAATGAACAACAAGGGAGCCAAAACCGAGCCCTGGGGGACCCCGCTGGTAACGTTGCCCCACCTAGATTCTATTCCATTTATGGTGACCCGCTGTTTTCTGTTACTAATCCAAGCTCTAATCCATTCTAACACTTTTCCTCCTATGCCATGGGCTTTGATTTTATTTAGTAGTGTCTGGTGTGGCACCTTGTCGAACGCTTTGCTAAAGTCAATATAAATAAAATTGCAATTATCATTGTTATCTGACGCTTTATATACTTTAGTGTAACAGGATAGAAGATTAGTCACACATGACTTACCCTTGGAGAAACCATGCTGTGAATCACGAATTAAATCATGTCCTTCGATGTGTTCTCTGAGTCTATTTACTATTATTGAATCAAGCATTTTTCCTATAACCGATGTCAAACTGATTGGTCTGTAGTTGCATATAGACGATCTATCTCCCTTCTTAAAAACAGGAACAACGTTTGCCTGCCTCCAAGCAGTTGGCACAAAACCAGTGTCTACCGATTTATTAAATATTTCAGTTAACTGGTCGCAGATTTCAGATGAACACTCCTTAAACATTCTTGGAAAAATTTCGTCTGGACCCGGAGATTTTGTAGCTTTAAGTCTTTCAATCTGCTTGACTACTTCTTTACTAATGCTGATATTAGATAGACTACTTTCTTCATCCCCTCTGAAAATCGGATCGCAGTCAGGTACTTTATCTAACCTCTCATTAGTAAACACCGATAGAAAATAATTGTTAAGCTCCTCACTCATTTTTTCCTCCGACTCTATCATGACATTTTCATCGTTTTTAATTGGTCCTATTCTTTCTTTATTTTTTGTTTAATAGAGGTGAAAGAAACCCTTTGGGTTGGATTTTGCTTGACTGGCAACCTTGATTTCATAATTACGTTTCGCTGTGCGTGTATTCCTTTTAACCAGCTTTGCCATTTCGTTATATCTTGATCTAAGGTGTGATTCCTCGTTTTTTTTACGTTTTGCTGTACGTGTATTCCTTTTAACCAGCTTTGCCTTTTAACCTTTTAACCAGCTTTGACATTTCGTTATATCTTGATCTAAGGTGTGATTCCCCGTTTTTCATTTTTACGTAAAGTCTTCTTTTCATTCCGATCTCATGAATCTGTCCGTCATCCATTTGGGAGTATTACTATTTTTTCTTGTTGACTTTAGGGGGATAAATGTGTTTTGTGCATTAATAATTAGATCAGTTAGATTGCTATACATTTCATCCAAATCGCTGACCTGACTGTTGAGCCCTCGCCCCCAAATGACCTGATCCCAGGTATGCATATTACCCTCCGTGACTCGACCCCTAGTCGTGACCTGACCCTCAGTCACGCACCAAGACCCGACAATGTTCGAAACGTCCGCATAACATTTCGTATTCAATTTCAAATAAATTTTTATATTGTCAAAGTTTGCTTTCCTGAAGTCTGGTACTTGGACGTTATTCGTACTTTTTAATTTTTCCCAAATAACATTAACTCTTATTTACTAATGATCGCAAGAGCCTAGACTATCTCCCACTATTACGCTGCTAATTTGGTGCTCATCATTAGTTAAAATTAAGTCCAGGGTATCTTGTCCCCACGTAGGATCGGTAATCACATGTTTTAGGAAATTATCCTGCGCCACATCTAGGAATTTCTTCGTAACATGATCTCCTATTAAAATTTTCCAGTCAATGTTTCTATAATTAAAATATCCCATGATCACAACGTTTTTGTACTACGACGCTCTGTGAATTTCATGAATCAGGGGATCAATCTGCTCAATGCTGAGGTTAGGAGATCTATACAAGGCGCCAATAATGACTTTCTTATTCTTGCCTATAATCTCTACCCAAATAGATTCCGTACAGTCCTCTTCCTTAATCGAATTGTTGACTATACAGTTTAATGTATTTTTAACAAAAAGTGCTACACCTCCCCCATTTCTGGCAACCCTATTCCTGTGAAAAAACTTATATCCTTCTATTTCGATTTCCATAAGGGAATGTTTATCAGCCATGTTGATGCAGGATTCAGTAATAGCTATAATATCGAAATTCTCTACGCATGCTTTACCTCGCAGCAAATCAATTTTGTTAATTATGCTCCTGCTATTTGTATAGTAAACTTTAAGTTTATCTTCCCTCCACCTGCTTTGGTGATTCTTTTCACAGTCCCTCCCTAAGTTGCTTCTATTGCCTAAACTATATTCCGATACTTCACCCCTACTCCCACGTAATCTACCCGAAAAAAACCCTGTAGGATGCCTACTTCTCGCTCAAGGGATTTAGCAAGGAGCCGAAATCCTCTGGGTGACAAGTGCACCCCGTCCCTTGTGTATAGGTGATTCTTACCATAAAAACGGTCCCAGTTGTCGACAAAGGCCCATCCATTGGCCTTAAAATGTTTTGCCAGCCTGCAATTCATTGCAATAGTCCTGGAATGCCACATGCCTCCAACTCTACGCCTCGGAAGGATTCCACATACAACAGGAACACCTCCCCTATTTCTAATCTTGTCTAGCGCATCCCGGAACCGCGCAAAAATTCCTCACTCCGTAACTTATCTATATAATTTCCCCCGGGATTTAAGCAAACTACTGGGTCCTTACCTTCCCCTACTAAACACTCTTCAATCCTATCTCTAACATCTCCTATCCCCGCTCCGGGGATAGGAGATGACGGCTTCAATCGCAGCTACGAGCCTCCTGGCATTTGCTCCTCGTCTGTTCTAGTCATCTGCGCCGTTATAATAGCTCTTTTTGTGTAGGGATGTTTAGTAATCACGAAACACGTAGGGAAAAAATCGATGTCGGTTGCATGCAACTAACAACTAGTGTGTGCTTATGTGCATGCTTGTATGCAAGCTGTGTATGTACAAACATGCAAGCATAGTTGCGTGGGCTCAAACATAAAACATACATCCTTTACATGCACTTCCGCTTGCCCCGTTACAGTCGCGACTTTCACTCTTACTAGGTGACGATGTTCACTGACGAATTTTATAATCCCAAGTGCGCATATGGGTCAGCTGTTTATTCATTTCGGAAGGGCATGAAGTGTTCGTTTTATCAGTGGGCTCTTTTGAGCACCATGAATGAATGAATGTAGTTGTTATTAGAGGAATTTAATTTAGAAAACACTGGGCCTGACCGGGATTTGAACCCGGGACCTCTCGCACCCTAAGCGAGAATCATACCCCTAGACCATCAGGCCAATCTTACAAGTTGTATATAGTATTATGTAGATAATATAACTCTTTTGAGACATGTAGAAAAGTGCTAGGAAGAGGAGACTTGCAGAACTTACCAGTGGAAGAAAAGAGTGATAATACTAGTTGACCTTTGGAGAGGGAATTTGGACTGAAACGTTTAAATCTTTTTAGAATCTATCATTGCATAGTCTTTCAAAGATGGGAGACAAATATCTTGAATTTTGGAGTACAGTGACTATTAGAATAGGAAAACAAAGGAACCAGATATGCATTGTCCCGGCGAAGTGAACGAAGTTGGAGACAATCAGCTGAAAAAGATGTATTGATAAGATAAAAGGGTCTGTAGTCGACCTTGTTCAGTACTGACTGAGGCAAATCATTCCAAATACGAGACACTCCATATTCGGTCGAGTAAACAAAAATTCTAAAACCAGCAGCTCAAGTGTAGTTGGAGCATCTTGAACATGGTACAGAACACTTAATTCCATATAATCTGTTTTCTCAATCGCGTAGATCTGTGTCCTGCCCCATCTTCCTGGCCCTACATTGTTATGTACAGATATGAATAATAAGCATATAAAAATGGATGCAGAATTTATATGAATGGATCATTGTGCCTACGACTATATATGCTGCGGATGTTTGGAACTTATAAGAGACAAAAACAATTTTAGATATGTTTGAGATTAAGGGCTACAAGGTTGGATAGAGTGAGAAATGAGGAGGTGAGGAGAGCATGGGTGGAAA
Source organism: Oratosquilla oratoria (assembly GCF_046742065.1). Classification (NCBI taxonomy): domain Eukaryota; kingdom Metazoa; phylum Arthropoda; class Malacostraca; order Stomatopoda; family Squillidae; genus Oratosquilla; species Oratosquilla oratoria. Next base: position 33,277,510 of record NC_134790.1, read on the forward strand.
GGAAGGATGCTGGTAGATAGGGCATATGAAAGAGTATTTGGATGGTTTGGATACCTGGAAAGAATGAGCGAAGAAAAAAAAAATGGTAAAAGAGGTGCGGAAATCGGAGGTAGATGGAGTGAACTTGAGGGAACGACTGAGGATGAGATGGATAGATGGGGTGGAAGAAGCTTTGAGCAAGAGGGAATTGCCTGTTGAGCAAGAAAGGGAAAAGGCATATGATAGGGGTAAAAGGACAAGGGTATGGACAAAATTTTGACGCAGCCCGATGCGTTTCTTCCCGACTTCTCCATCTTCCTAGTGAGGGGACGGAGAGGTGGGGGAATCGCCGTGTAAATGAAGCGGCCCTGATATAAAAATGCTGAGTCCTGATGCGTTTTGTTTCTGACCCGGCCAGTGGGTTGGAGACAAGGGGCTAAGATAAGAGGGAAACATGGTTGGTGGATGGGAGTGGGTGCGTGTCTTTGACTTGGTTACCTCCCTTATAAGGTAGAAGAAGTCCTTGGTATATAGATAGAGATGAATAACATTGCAGTACACGCAAAATAGAAACATATCGCATGACTGTAGGTATTAATTAGTGTGTACGCTGGTGCACGCACTCTGTGTGCAGGTTTGCGTATGATCTTAGACAAAGTATAACAATGAAGAAACTAGTTTCATTTGATATGAAAATAATTATCATCTCAATTACCCAGATTGCTATCCCAAGAGAAATTCACCATCTTTAAGTCAACGCGTATGACCCATTTGTAATCGTGATACCGTATCCTTTCTAAAACAAATTTTATTTTTTCATATTTTTCCTTCAAAGTTGTTGTGTGACCGAGTGGGACAGAGCCATACAAATTTCCGTTGTGCAATAACAAGCATTTTAAACTACGCTTGGAGCTGTTTGTATTCCTCAATGCCAAGTTGATCAAAAAGACCAATGATACCTCTACAATAACCCAGCTCTTCCTCTTTTGTGAAGAAAGAAAAGAATTGTTCATGCCGACTCCGGTAAAAGGTAACACGGATACCATTCTCTAGGAAATGCTTCTCTTTCAGTCGGGAAGCCAAAAGTTCTGCAGATTTTTTTGGGAGGTTCAATTCACGAACTAGATCATTCAGTTGTACCTGCTGGAGAATAGCTGAGGCAACGTCTCAATAGAAAAAGCTTGATCTCCTGTGTCATCTTCAGGTGATGAATCTTCTTCGGTTGTGGGCAAAGTTATCTGTGGTAAGAAACTGAAGACAGAATTAGGAAACTCTTCACTGTGTAGAACCGATCTGATAGCAGAGGCAAGATTAGGATAGACAAGGGTGTGTCGATTTTTCTTGTTAATACCCTTCAAAAGTAGGGCACAAAAATAGCAGTTGTCCACGTGATTACTGGGCTCAAACATAAAACACACATCCTTTACATACACTTCCGCATACTCCGTTAGAGTCGCGACTTTCACTCCTACTAGATGACGATGTTCACTGACGAATTTTATGATCCCAAGTGGCATGTGGGTCAGCTGTTTATTCATTTCGGACGGGAATGTAGTGTTCTTTTTTATCACTAGGCTATTTCGAGCACCATGAATAAATGTAGTTGTTAGAGGAATTTCTTTTAGAAAACACTGGGCCTGACCGGGATTTGAACCCGGGACCTCTCGCACCCTAAGCGAGAATCATACCCCTAGACCATCAGGCCAAGCTTATAAGATAAATCTAGTATTAGGTAGATGTTATAACTCTTTTGAGACTTGTAGAAAAGTCCTAGGAAGAGGAGACTTGCAGAACCTACCAGTGGACGAAAAGAGTGATAGGACTAGTTGACCCTTGGAAAGGGAATTTGGACTGAAACATTTAAAACGTTTTAGAATCGTCTTTCAAGAATGGGAGGCAAATATCTATTAGATTCTGGAGTACAGTGACTATGAGAATAGGAAAGGAAAGGAACCAGATATATACTGTGTTGATTGGGTGGTTGGAGTAAAGCGAAGACGATCTAGGAATTGATTTACTCTAACGTTTCGACCAACTTGGTCTTCTTTAGAGAGATACACAGAAAGTTTTTTACATGGGTTACAATTTATATCACTCCTATAGGGCACTCGGTCAGGTTAAAGCGCCTGGGCGGCGATCAATTGTCCCGTGCACGACCCATTTTGTCGCGCCCAGCACGAGCACACTTGCCACCTTTGACAAACAAACAAATCCATCTCTTTCGTTGGTGTTTTCATTAGTATTTATGTATACAGCTTCGATTGTTTTCCTTGCCTTCTTCTCCAAACTCTTTTGAAGAGTTTCAGCCTCGTTCCAGTAGTGCAGGTGACCATGCTTGTCCAAGTGCTGGAAAAAAAATCTGTACATCTCTCTGAGGAAGACCAAGTTGGTCGAAACGTTAGAGTAAATAAATTCCTAGATCGTCTTCGTTTTACTCCCACCACCCAATCTCTCATTTGTCCTTTCTTCATCAAATATACTGTATTGTCGTGGCGAAGTGGACGAGGTTCGAGACAATCAACTGAAGATGTTTTAAGATGAAAGGGTTTTGTTTCGACGTTGTTCAGTACCGACTGAGGCGGATCACGCCAGACTTGAAATTCATACTCCATACTCGGGCGAGTAAAGAAAAAATCTAAAATCAGCAGCTCAAGTGTGGTTAGAGTATCATGGACACAGTGTAACTTCATATAATCTGTTTTCTTAGGCGCGTAGATCTGTGTTCTGCCTCGTTTTCCCGGCTCTGCATTATTACTTCGGTTTTATTTAGGTAGAGATGAATAATAGGGATCTGGGAATGGATGCAAAGAGAAGATTATATGAAAGGTTCATTATGCCCACAACACTATATGGGTTGGAGATTTCGGAGATTTGGAATTGAAGAGAGGCAGAAACAATTTTGAATATGTTTGAAATTAAGTATCTGAGAAGTATGGTAGGAGCTACAAGGTTGGATAGAGTGAGAAATGAGGAGGTAAACAGGAGAACGGGGGTGGAAAGGAAGCTGGTAGATAGGGCATATGAAAGAATATTGGAATGGTTTGGGCACATGAGTGAAGAAAAATAGCAAAAAAGTTGTAGAAATCAGAGGTGGATGAAGTGAACTTGAGGGGACGACTGAGGATGAGATGGAAGGTGGGGTGAAAAGAACTTTGAGTAAGAGGGGATGCCTGTTGAGCAAGGAAGAGAGCAGGCAAGGGATAGGGGTGATCGGAGGATGATTGTGTATGGATGATATCTTGACGTAGCCCGAAGGGTTTCTACCCGACTCTTCTATTTCCCACATGAGGGAACGGGTGAGGGGGGGGGGGCTCAAGCGTAAGTAAAGTGGCCCTGTACTGGATGTGTCGGGCAGTGGGCAGAAGACAGGAATAACCCTTCATCCACAAGGAGCAAAGATAATAGAGAGACGAGGGTGGTGGATGGGAGTGGGTGCGTGTCTGATCTGGCTGCCCAGTTTAAAAAGGGGAAGAAGCCTTTGGTATATAGATAGACATAGATAGATAGATAGGGATAAATAACATTTCCACTATACGCAGAGTAGAAAAATATCGCATGCCTGTAGGTATTAATTAGTGTGTGCGCTGGTGCACGCGCGCGCTGTGTACAGGTTTGCGGAGATTTTTAAAGTATATAACAATGAAGAAATCATTTTTATCTGACATGAAAATGATAATCTTCTCAATTACTTAACATTCCCCGTGTCCTCTGTCACTCTTATTGAGTGAGGATGTTCACTGTAAATTTTAATGACGCAAAGTACGGATATGGATAGGCAGTTTCTTTATTTAGAATAAGTATTAAGTGTTCTTCATTTATCACTGGTTCATTATGAGCACATTAAAGAGTCTCCTGGTGCTTACAGAATTTTTCCAGAAAACACTGGGCCTGACCAGGATTTGAACCCGAGACCTCTCGCACCCAAAGCGAGAATCATACCCCTAGACCATCAGGCCAAGGTGATAGATTAAGTGTAAAGATAGGTACAATATGTAACTTTTGTAATGCAAGAGTCCTGGGGGCTATAAATGACTAGAAAAGAGAATTTCTATCTTCTTAATCTGAATACAGTGCAATGGCTTCATGAATGTAGGTCATATGGGAGTTTGCAATAGTTTTAGCTATTTGAATTCTGTCCTTAATTTGGCCTTCTCCATTCTCCCTCCGGTGCTCTCCGAGTACTCACTCAAGCCCACACAATTGGTCTTCTCTGTGTTCCTTTCCTGCGCTCTTATCACAGCACGATATCTTCGTGTGTTAGCATGCTATGTTGTATATTATCGTACATTGTACTTGTATGTTGCTTCTCCTCTCACTCGCCTCCTATGTTGTATATTATCGTACATTGTACTTGTGTGTTGCTCATTTGGGGAATTATATGTTTCCCCCTCTTTATGAAATTGTCATATGTTTTATTATTGTTGTTTTATTATTCATTGTGTAAAATTGTAATTATATTGGTTATTACAAAATGCGATGTACATTTCTTCGCGCCAAAATTGGCAGCGGGGCGGCAGTTCAGAGCTTGTACTCCTTGTATACACACGTCAATGATTATAGTATACCGCCAAACCAACTTTGACTTTCATTTAAAATAGCCACACCCGGTACATTTGCATTTGCCTCACATACTCTTATACTGCACACCAAGATACGCTGCTTCTATAACAAATTCATCACACTGGAGGCTACAATGTACCTCAACAGCCGCCAGATCACTTCTTTGAAAATGAGAGATCTCTGTCATATCTATCCTTTTATCTCTTGTATTTCTAGCTTGTAGTATTTTAATGTTATTAAGAAAATTATGTTCGTTTATTTGGATGACTTTAGATCCCGAGTTTTTCTTTCCTGAATGAGGTGAGCAACTCCAAACTTTATATATATATATATATATATATATATATATATATATATATTTATTTATATATATATATATATATATATACATATATATACTGTATATATATATATATATATATATATATATATGTATGTACATATATATATATACATATATACATATATACATATATATATATATATACTGTATTTGTCCATGTGAAATAGGCAGACTAGACTAGAAATTCATATACGACCATGATTTGTAGGAAAAGCCTAAATACTTTGGCAGTAGGGATCTCTTTCTCTCTTTTTTTCTCTGTATGTAATTCACCGATGTCTTGAATCACGTGATATACTTGTGATCGACAACTATTACACTCCCGAATGAGAGTTCAAGAGCTCATACATAACCCGATCTATGGGTAATGTACATGTACAACTCTTTGCCCACCACAGCTGGAGTGCCGGCTCGCAGTGGAATTGTTCTAAATTTTTCTCAACCCTGGGTGGGACTCGAACTCGGATCGCTAAAGTAGCGGTCGAAAGCGGCATCAATACATCGTGGAGCCGGTGTATGTGTGTACGTGTGTGTGTTTCTGCGTGTCTATGTCTATGTGTCTGTGCCTGTCTTTGTTTCAAACTGAAATTGGAAAAAAATTACTGAATGAAAATAGCTCCATTACTATTGATCCATTTAACAGTGCGTTACAAGCTGAATATTTAATGCTATCGCTGTTATTGCCTGTGAAGCTGTCGTTATTGTTGCTTTTATCCGTTGAGGTCTCGTTCTCGTTCTCGTTATCTGTGCCATTGTCGCATCTTCTGCGCACGCTTCCCCGAGTCCCCGTTACAGTCGCAACTTTCA
>NC_134790.1:33290698-33293198 GCF_046742065.1 Oratosquilla oratoria
GCGGGCAAGTTTTACTGAAAGATTCTTTTCTTTGAAGAGGTGTAAGATTGGATGATGTTCTATATATATGTGTATCTCGTAACCAAGGATGATCTATTTGAAATGTTTGAGTGCGTATAGAACTGCTAAAGCTTCTCTGTCCGTCACTGAGTCATTTCGCTTGTGTTTGTTGAGTGTGTGACCCGTATAGGCAATTGGTCTGAGTATTGTACTGTGTTGTTGCATGAGGACTGCGCCAAGTCCTGTGTAGGACACATCAGTATAGATTGTGAAAGGAAACTTGTTGTTTGGGAAAGCAAGGACAAGTGCCGTGATTAAGGTTTTCTTTAAATCATTAAAGGCTTTCTCTTTGTCAGGTGTCCAAATGAAGGGTTTGTCTTTCTTAAGTGGTGAAGTCAATGCTGCTGCTATACTAGCGTACCCTTGAATATAACGTCTGTAAAATCCTAATAGTCCAAGGAATAAACGTATGTGTTCTACAGAAGTACGGTGTGGAAAATCAATGACAGCCCTGACCTTGTCCTGCGAGGTTGAAATTCCTTGTGAATTAAGGACATGCCCCGTGAAGCGTATTTCTTTCTGAAGGAAGAATCACTTCTTAAGCTTCAATTTGAGACCTGATTTTCCTTGTTGTGAGAAAAAAGTGTGTGGAGTGTGTAAATGTTCACAAACGGATTTAGAAGCGATGATCACGTCATCTAGGTACATGAACATTGAATGACCTATGAGACCTGCAAGTACTATCAAGTACTATGTGCATAAGTCGTGTGAACAATGAAGGAGCTGAAACGAGACCAATGGCTAGTCGTTTGAAGTGATAAGGATCTGTGGGTGTGCTAAAGACTGTCAGAGGCTTAGACTCTGGAGCAAGGGGGATCTGGAAATATTCCGACATAAGGTTTAAGGTCGTGAACACAATGTTGTTTTCACCAACGGATTGGAAAATGTTTTGGGTGTCTATCTGGTATTATTACCTTATTTAACTCTCCGAAGTCTTCTACATGGTGAAAGGAACCATCGTGCTTAGGGACAACAAAGAAGGGGAAGTTCCATTCGCTGACGGATGTTCAATAATGTCTTACTCAATCATGTCTTAGATAAGGTTATCTACAATCATGCATTTGCTGTATGGTAATTTGTATGCGGGAATGTAACATAGTATATGATGCTGAATAAGATTAGTGACTCCAAGGGGTTCACCTGGAGAGACAATGGTATGTCTGAACTTGTCGCAAAATGCAAGCAAATCTGCTTGTGCATCAGGGAAGTCTATGGGGTTGAAATGTTATTCAAGAATAGATTCTTGTGCTGTGGGCACGTCGGAAATTGCGGTAAAAATTTAGAAGTGAGGAATTTGCCATCCATGACTTTGATGCGTGAAAGACATACTTTGAAATCACAAATGTTTGTACCAACTGTGAGATAGAGGGATGCGTTAGTATCACTGGCAACTAAAATGTGAGTATGACCTTTGACGTAGAACTGATGAATGAAAGCAGGGAAATGCCATTGACACAACAAGTTTCTAGCATACAGAGTACATCGGTGTCTTGTGCTTGGAAAACTCGTATGTGTACCTTTGTATATTTACGAGGGAACAACGTCTTTAGGCTGATAAGCACTGCGTGAGTGTGTATGAATGTAGATAAAATCTCCGAGACTGGGGTGGATTTGTTGTTGAATTCCTCTAAAAGAGGCAAGGAGGTGTTTTCAGGCGGTGAAAGATCAACGGTATTTACTGGGTGTTTTGTCCTGAGTTTTGCTGATTTGGACATGCGGGAGGAGTTAGTGCGTCTGTTACGTTTGGGACGCAAGTCCACAGCTGTCAGTAAGGTAGCAGAGTTAGAGTCGTGGGAAGGTGGGCGGCAGTGCCGTTTGTGATAGCAGCTGGTGCATCCTCGTGTGATGAAGCAGAGTGAATTTCAATAGGGAGCTAGAATTAACTGACGTTAGATCATGTTCTGCCTGCTTGGCCACGTTGATTTGGTTGACTTTGTGGGAAATAGCTGATGGTAATACAGGGAGGATATTATTTACATAAATGATGCAATTTTAAGCATGATAAATGATTATATTATGTTGCTTCATAAATGTTAAGCCTATGAGGATATCAACACAAAAGTACATCATCTACAGAGGTGGTGACTGGAATCAAAGGGCACTCATCTTTGAAGCTAATGTCTAGGAAGAATTTATCAATGATAGGGAATGGTTCGCCGTCAACATTGCAAAAGTTGACATGGGGGGGGGTTCCAAAATGGTGACATGTTTTGTTTCAGTGCGGAATTTGTGGAAAATGTGTACTGACATGATGTTAGCTGGGGAACCCGTGTCGAGAAAGATTGTCCCTTTGGTGCTGCTAGACGTAGCATTGAAAGTTAAGAAATGGGCAGATACGTCTGGGATATTCAGGGTATGTACCGATAGAATTGAGGATTGACTATCTGAGTATGGAGTATCTGTCCTTGGCATGCACTGAGTCTTTGAATTTTGGAGTCAC